>NW_012130072.1:25442-56280 GCF_000143395.1 Atta cephalotes
TAATTATAATAGTTAATTATATTTTATTTATATTTATTTAAATTAACATATTAAATCATTTTCAATAATACGTGTCGCCTTCCTCTCCATATGATACTTTTGTTTGACGAACTTGGATCATCGATCGAAGTGCATACGATCAGTTATCTGTCATGAAAGCAGCAAGACGCAGTCTCGTGGAAATATGTCCGCAGTGTGAGATATTCCGATTAGCAATAATTAGCGCTGATGAACTTGCGACCCAGTTGCGCTACATTTCCTGTCGCGTTCGTCGCATCGTTATTTTCGGAGTCCGCTATCTTTACGCTTATACCGATCTGCGTTATGTACCGCTCGTCTAAAAATTATCGTTCGTATAAATGACGTTTTCAAACGGTAGGAGCGATACGCCGCGAACGACTTCACGTCCGAAAATAAATGGCAAACGTAATAACGTAAAAATTTATCGCGCACCGCACATGAGGAGTACGGTACCGGCCATAGAATCGTAAAACATTGCGATACGCAAGCCCATTTCAATATATAAGCACGAGTATGTAAAATATTCCATTGAGCAGAATCGAAATAGTTTACTAAAATAATTTTACGAGGAATTCGATTGAACTAAATAATTTATTTAATTTTCGATTCGTATGCCATGCGAATAGTGAAATATATGTGCAAAGAATGTACTCAATTTAGCGAACTGAAATTTGCTAAAACTGTAACCATCTACGATGATTGACATTTACTAGAACCGCCGATGATGTCCTGCTAGAACCGCTGAAGGCGATCAACAATTTTCTTGTTTTCGGTTAATGAAAATTTATATTGCACAATTGGAAAATTTGTATTAAATTTAACACATTTTACATATGTTCCAAACGGTCCGTTCAAATTTTTTTTTAACGTATTATACGTGTTAATTTAATATAAAATGAATATTTTATTATATTTTAGTTGTGTCAAGAACAAATATTAAAATAATTAAATATAAAATAATTAAAAAAAATAATAATACCGATACATTTTGTGTGGAGCAAATTGTGTGGAGGCGTACTTTTTAAATAAAATTAACATTTATGTTAAATTAACGCGTATTTTATTCATCTTAGAACTTACATTTTAAAACACATTATTTTTATGTTATTTATTCACTTATTGTGTTACTTTGACACTAAGAAATGTTGAATATCAATTTAACACAAAACATTTAAATAACATAATATAATTATGTTAAATTAATACTCAAATATATTAAAAATTCAACACAAAAGTTTAATGAAGACTTGAATGGTTCATTCTAACACAAATACAAAATGTTTTAATATTATGTAATATTATTATGTAATATTATTGTTATGGTTAGAATTATTTGTATTATATATTCATTGCACATATCTTCAATATTCTAATACTAATCTAATATATCTAATATAGACAAGAAAAAAATTGAAATAATCAACCAAAATAGCATCATCGGCGGTTCTAGTGAAATGACGATTATACAATCGCACGAAAAAGGCAATACCTCCAAGCATTCCGTTTTCATTGTCGCGAATAAAAATGCGGGAATGTATGTTCGCGCATTCATGACATCGAAAATTTAACTGGTCTACGCGGAAATTGCTCGAAATTATATCTCGCAGTGCACGATAATTTTCGCGACTCTTGCTCTTTATTATATCTTATCTGTCCGTCTTCTATCTCGGAGATGCAGAGATGCATTTGCACGATGGTGGACAGGGCGGTAACACGTTTCGCGCATTAATTAACGCCACACGCGCGAGTAAACTTGCACGAGCACAATACGGCCTCCTCTCTTGGCTTCTCTGTTCATATATGCGCGATTTGCACGTATATGTTTAGTAAACGCAACGATCCCTTTCATCTGATCGCGCCTTGATCGTTCAACACGTTATGTCTGCAAATCATCCGTTGCACATCACTCCGTATCGCGACGTATCGAGATCTTCTGAGATCATCCCGCAATTACTATTCCGTAATGAATAATTGCGGCTTTGTGTGCGGGAAAGTCTGCGCGATTTGAACAAATTAACATAACCGTCTCGCAAACATACGTCATTAAATCAAATATTTGCGGAGTTAACAGAATGTTTAGTCTTATTTATAAATAATTACGTTAACATGTAATTAAATTCGGCCAATTACGATTAATTGGTTCTATCAACTCGATCAATGTCTTATACGAACTTTTCCTCGACGTATTATTGATCGCCTCAGCAAAGTATTCAATCAATTTTTATTAATTAATAAAAATAAAATATTTGGGAAGTACAGAGCTAACTTCACGGACATTTTCTGATAAATGAGATGATAAACAGTAGAACATCACTGCTCTCAAAGCTCCAAGGAATTAAACAGTTATCGTCCTGCGCAAAGTAATTAAGAGACAGATTAGTTACGTTGTTCCAATTCCACACGAGTCACGCACATTAATTATGCGATAAGCAACAACGAGGGGCTGATTAAGTTGCACGAGTATTACGTCTATAATCGACGTTTCGTAATTCGATTGCTTCTCATTTAATCGAGTAATTAATCTCCTGCTGACAGATCGCATTCCCGTTGCTCCGACGTGTCACGCATTCTCCAAAGAACACACGGAAAAGATATCCGGGTCGTCGCCTATGTCACGAGCGTCGCTTTTAAATGCCTGACAACGTCGTTGTGGTAAACACCCACTTAATCTGCACGCAATTACCATACGCAACACTGAGTGGCGAATTGACATTTCAATGCCCTTTACACATCACTGTTAACAGACTCGTTCCTCTGCGCGATTTTTATTCGCTCCCGCGATGATCACAACGCCTAGAAACGTGCTGTCGCATTTCCGAGCACCGTCACACCATTCATATTTTTAACATTATCAATAAACGGAATAATAGCAACAATCGATTATTCCTAGTCTTTACCTTATATTTATCTCATTCACAGTGTCTTAGTTCCCCCTCGACTTATCACCCTATGATACGCTGCATTAACGTTCAGGAAGTTAAACTGATGTCGATAAAAATAAATTTAAAAAAAGTTAAACTCTGCAGCGCACGTCGCATATTTTCTTGCTGGATTGCTTGCGTTCTAACAAATTACTAAAATTGCACCACACAGAATATATAATTTTTAATAAGTTACTAAAATACAAATAATCAAGCAAGAAAATATATATTTCGTAAGTCGCTGGCTTAATAATAAAGACGAGTATTTGGTAATCGCTAAATATCACGATTATTAATTAAATTGAGCATATTAAGGGAAAATAGGAAAGAAATTCACCAAACACGGCGAGACTTCAATGAAGAATTAGAAACCGTATCATCCCAACAGAATTCGAAATGCCCGTTTACGTCTACGAGAAAGATAAATTTGGATTAGAGAAATTCAATTGCAAATCTACGTCGCGGGTTAGAACCAACTTCGTCGCAGATCCGAGGTAAACTGTCGTTTCTCGCGGACAGGCCGTTGGCGCAAGATTGGCCGGTAATATCTGTGACTTTGGCCGGGAAAGAAGCCTTGTCTATTTTAACGGGTCAGAGAGAGGGAAAGAGAGGAAGAGAGAGAGGAATGGACGAGTAAAAGATGTATGAGGGAGGGAGTAACGGGTGGTGAGAGGGTTAACGGAGGAGAGGGACAAAAGGCCGAGAGGCCGGCTCTTATGCTTCGCTCTTTATTTCGAGATACGAGACGAACGGGACAGGGAAGACACAATTTATTTGCGGACCTTCGCAAGCTAGTCGACGTTTCTCGAACCGATGCTTTTCACTATATCGGGAATTAATTTGTGAACGCTCAACGGAAGATTGACGAAAATCCTTGACGAACGAGGACGTTCTATTCGGGACGTGCCATTTCATTAAGTTCTTCGAACATAAATCGTTTATCTTTTCTTTCTGAAAATTATGATTTAAAGGACATATCGAAACAGTAGTAACAGCCAGTCGTATATTCGAGATCGAATCAATATTATATTAGAAATTAATTCATAAATACTCACTCAATAAAAGATTAATGAAAATTCTTGAAGAACGAGGAGTCTATTCCGCATTCCTTTCGGTTCTTCAAACATCATAATAATTTTCTTTTCTTTAAAAATATTATGATTTGAATATATAAATATTAAAATAATAATTGCGAGTATTGTACTTGAAATTTTCAAACGAAGCGATAGAAACTTGTCTGAAAGCCATAGTCCTATATCACGTTTTTTTTTTTAAACAAAGACTTGATGGTGTGTTTATTGCATAATTTCTCTTTGAAAAGAGCTCACGCGAGACGTTACCGCCATCATTATTTGCATTGTATTAGTATGTGAGAAGTATCGCTCATGCTGACGTTAAGACTGGTATTGTGATCGTCATTGCACGATGAATTGGACTCGCATAGGAAAACGACAGTGAATAGCTCATGCTTCGTAGCCTCGATAGATCTCAAGATATCCAAGTGCGCGTGCATAAAAGTAACATACTACATATATGCGCTTTCGATATTCCATTGCAATTATTCTTAATTAAAATATTATTCTTAATTAATCAATTCATTTCCTCTATTTAAATTGACAACAAAATAAATACAGAGAGTCAATGTTGAAACTTAAAACGTAATCAAAATATGACAACGAGATGCGATTCTGATTTTATTATAAACTAAATAAATATTTTAGATGCCCACATAAACAAACTTGGTTCATATAATTTGTTTTTCGAATATAACAAAAATTTTATGCATTATAAATAATGTTTATAATGCATAGGATACATTTTAAATTTAAAATGTAAATAAAACGAAATATATGATCTACAAAGATAAATATATGCTTATATTTTTATACATATTTTTACGAAAAAAGTACCTGTTATTTATCAGTATCAGATATTTCAAATTTCTATCTTCCCTTTAACGTAATCGTTTCGAAATCACGACGAGGTACATTCAACGAAATCAAAGAATAAAAATCGAGGCGATACAGCGAGCAGAATGAACGGTAACACGTGCATGAACCAGTTTTAACACGCGCGTGCATTTTTTTTTCTTTTTTTTGTTTTACGCGTTCGCAATGTAACGCGAAAACGGTTGCATATTAATGAATAGTTGAGTTAACGTTACCGCGTAATATGCATCATCGGCGTTGGCGTTACAAATGCGTGTTTCTGGCACGGGTTCTGCATCATTTTGGATTGGTTGACACGAGGCCTGTAGTACTCAGCCGTGGATTTGCATAGATATTGGCAGATCGGATCGCTGGAGGAACGGAAAGCTGGCTGGGCATGATTGCGGTTCCTAAACGGCTCGCGCGGATAGATCGAATCCAATAAAGGAGCTAAATCACGTGTATATCACAGAAATATTGCGAAGCATAGTCGTTTGCAGAATGAAATCGAAATATTGCGAAGCGGTTACGATTGCCTCGCAAGAATGAGTGTAATGACAATCTTTTTAGATCATTTTTCCTGGAATAGATCTTGTTTTATAAGGCCTGTTCTTTTTGGCTGAACTTTTGCACCAGTTCATTTTTCTTCCTTTTTTTTTCTAGGAGGAAAGAAGAGAAAGGAAGATGAACTGGTGCAAAAGTTCAGCCAAAAAGAACAGGCCTATTGACAGAGAAAAGTTCATTGTTGAATTATTAAAAATGAAAAAATTAAAAAGCGTACATCATGTATCTCAATAGAAAAAAAATCTCCTTTCTATTTTAACATATTTATTTAATTCGTGCTTATTATGTTTCTCGCGATGTTTATCACAATATAGAATTATAAAATATAGAATTATAATCTCTTCAAATTTCAAAAAAAAAGGTTAAATTAAGAAAAAAGAAAGTGCAGGAGTAACGTATAGAGTTTTTATAAATCGAGAAGCAGTTAGTATGCACAAGCAGTTATTTAATTACTATCTATTTTATGGAGACCTCAATTTTATGAATATTCATTATAACTTTTAAATCCTACAAACATCTTAATAATATTCGTGTCGTTAAACTCAAGTGCTAAAAGAAATTTCCTTTTCGAAATAGATCAAAAATATTTTATGAAGAGTCATAAAATATGCAGCAGTGGATCGTATTTTGCAAATCAGTGATAAATTTTAAATGCAATATATCGGTAATTATGAGGAAGCGGAAGATCGAATGGACGATTTCTGTTTTTTTTTTCAAGCATTCCCTGTACTCTTTTGATATCGCGTCAAATTAATGAAAATTTATAGAGCGCAATAATTGCGGTAATGGAGTTCACATCGAGGAAAGCATGTTCCACCACATACCACGCTAATTGCAACTGTAATACCGTTTGAATGTTTAAAAACGTTTCTTTATACGTAGACTGGATTTCCATTCCTTTATTTCTAAATATTTCTCTTTAGCATATTAAAGAAAAATTTACTGAATCTTAATAATATTTCTTTGAATAATATACTAAGTAAACATATTTAAAAAAATAAAGTTAAATCAAATTAATGGTTTCTGTAGCAAAATAAATATATATTTTTATATTTAGTCAATATTTATTTAAAACTATTCAAATAAATTTTTTTTTCAGTATAATTAACGATAAATAAAATATGAATTCCGGATTAAAAACATACAACAACCATTAATCTATATATAATTGTTATATATAAAAAAATAATTCTACAATTATTTACTGCATGCTACGTAATTTTTTTCATTAATATTAATTTTTGGTTAAAAAACTTATTAATTATTTTAACAATTATCTCGAATGAAACCTTTTTCATTTGCTAAGTTATTTACTATTATATAAATGCTCATAAATTATTCGAAGACGGTATTCATTACCGTATTCCCAACTCTTTTTATACATGCAATTAACTATTCATTGTGCATACTTCAGAATCATTATGCTTGTCTTACGAACAATTATAAAGAATATACGAGTCGCACGTTACCGTTTTCATTATAAATACTAAATAGAAAGGTTCGTTCTCGCATTTATATAAACAATTTCGTTATCCGACGGACAGTCTTCTATCTTTTATCTAGAAACGAGGCGAGAGTATTTCAGAAATTTTTATTTTGCAAGTATGAAAAGGCTTTTAGCGACAGATATTAGCGAAAGCAGAGTCGCAGTAATGAAGAAAGGAGTCTACGGATTAGGCAGCAACGCGACTAAAGCAGCCGCGTACAAAGGCTATAATGGGCACAATAGCAACGAAACAGAGAGACGAAGGATCCGACGAGATGAAGTGGATCTGACGAGATACCGATCTCGCGCTTCCACCTTCTGCACTCCGCCTCTCCCGTGTAAGATTACTTGAATCTCGGGACGAGATATTGCCGACGGCATTCAATGGCATCGCACAGCGTCGTCATACGTTTCTCGCACAACGTAGTGCACTTGCCACTATAGAATTATTTCAATGCGACTATATCTAACCCCTCTCCTAGAAATTTAATGAGTCCGCCATTCAGAGGACTACATCGCGGTTGTGCGACGGATTTATCAATGATCTCACTTGTGGCACCAGCCACAAAAATCACAATGTAATATAGCATTCCTCTCTATTTCAGAGAGAGAAAGAGATATTATATGGTATTTATTGTTCAAAATGAGATTTCAAGCGAAATATATTTGACAATCGGCTACGGCCGCAAGCGATGAAAATATTGGAGATTTTTTTCCATCGAGCTATTTTCTGGATATAATGAAATTTACCCCGATATCTCGATTAAAAACTTCGAAAATCTCGAAAATACGGAATAATGCTTCCGCGTTTTGCTTGGAGCGATTGAACGCGAGCTAATTCATTCAAGAGAGAAAACACAGAGGACACGATGAACAAAAAAAAGTAATGTCCGCACCGCACCGATAAACACGTTACGATTGATGCAGCGAATGGAGCAACTCGATTAAATGCAATTACGTGAAACAGGAGGATTTATTGTTGTTAGTTTTATTCGACAAATTGATCGAACTACCCTTACTTAAGTGCCTCTGTCTATATCTCTTCGAGGTCGTAATGTATCAGTTCTGATAAGCTACACCTGTTACATTGTGTATTATCAAACTCTAATGGTCTAATAGATCCGACATTATATCTGTTTCTAATAAAAAATTCGTGATTTTGTATGCGACATTTGCACGTGTGTTATGGAAAAATGAATACTTTTCCATTATTTTTCTTTCAGCATTACATACGGATGTTATTACAAAGATATAATGAGAAATTTTTTAAGACACAAGAGTGAAATATCTCACATGTCTGAAATATTGACAATTTGACAATGCAATTTTTACAATAATATGTACATTGTACGTCAAATATGATTCAACGAAGAGCTTAAATTTATATATTCATATATCAGTTGCATGTTGCACATTAAAAATATTAAAATACCAACTACTGTAAAAATTTAAAATAATTATTTTCTTCCATGGAAAATTGTTCTACTAAAGAAATCGAATGTTATATTAAATAATATTAAATTACTAATTGTAAGACACAATTAACAGCCATTTTTATTTATAGTATATTATCACTTTATTTATGAATCCCAACTGTTCTACCAAAAGAATTGAAAATTACGTTAAATTGAAGGGCTTATTGTAACAACGAGCTAATTCATATCTTATGAAAACGTTTGAGACAAATAGAAGCCTTTGTCATTCATTTATTTCTACTAATACACATTTTCGGCTACGTTAACCCATTGCTGCAGTCAATCCTTCAATTATTAATTACATTCATCTAAAATATAATTAATTTATTATTATATTTTTATTTATATAATTAATTGTTGCCACGATTTTCATTTGTCAATTCCCAATTTTTATATCATTTTATATCATTAATTAATCATTAATTATTTTTCTATGTCACTAAAAATGCAAAATAAAAATATGACAATTGATAAATTAGCCTTTTATTTTTTCATATGATGTCTGAATAATTACGATTTTTTCCAAATTCCGAGAATCTAAATTTGTCTTATAGCCATATCAGATTAGAAATTGAGATTAAGACTCAATTTAATCAATCAACAGAAAGAAATATCAAATTTAGAGAACTTTGATATTGATTTTCTTTCTGATTGATTAAATTGAGTCTTAATCTCAATTTGTCTTAATCTCAATTGATCAAATTCAATCTTAAACTTAATCTCTAGTCTGATATAAGACTTTATAGATTGCAAAAAATGATGATTTAAAAAAACAAGTTTGCGCGAAGGCAAAAGGACGTCGCGTCTTCAATGAAATGGGGGACGACAACAAAACGAGAAATGCATGAGGGGCGTGTTCGTGGTACGCAAGAAAGAGAGCAGCCAACGAGGGCAGAGGGAGAAAAGATTCGTAATCGCTACGAAAAATACAGTCGTTCTCGGTCAGGTCAAACCAGGGAAAGGGGCAAGGTGGGATAGGTCTTTGTTCGGAAGAAGAGAATTGTGGGATGAAAAGCTCGTGACACGGCCAGCTGTGCGAATCACGACCCGGGGTTGCCTGGACGGGTGTAAAGTTTGTTGACATACTCCACTGGCTATTACCGCCAATACGATTCTGTACTAAAAAATTCTCCACGAGAAAAAGAGGAGACCGCCTTGAAACTGAAAATCACAGGTATTTAAATTGATATTTAGCTCCCCTTCCAATCCGTTATTTTATTTCAATTCTTTCTGGAGTCTCCACAGAAATTGCTGTCTCTAGAGTAGATCAACATATTGTCTATCAAATTACAATAAGATCACGTAAATTATATAATAATTAATATAATAAATAAAAGTAATAAAGTTTAATTAGTTCATTATGAATTTCTTGAACATAAAAAGAAAATTATATAAGTTTCACTTTTACATTTAGATATTTGTTAAAGTTGGTTCTTTTTGCGATATTTCAACATTTTTCACGCGCTTGCAAATAAAGATGAGCGTGCTTGTCATCTTGTGAAAACAGCTGGATCACGAACCTTGGAAAAATATCAGAGCATTCTTGTAAAAAGTGAGAATTACTTACTTGCGTAAATATCATTTAAAGTATCATTTAACGTTCAAAATCAAATCTTGATGAATTTAATTGCGCTTTTCAAAGAAAATTGCTCGTTTACAACTCGTGACTGCAATTTATTTGATTAGATTGGATAATTTCTAGTTCTGGTTTTAATCTATTTCTAACTAAATATCATGTTTTTCTTTTCTTCTTATCATAAAAAACAAAGTTGAATTATCTGCTTTGAATAGATTAATCCAAGCGGTATAGTTTTGTTTAATTTATTTCTAGATATTGTCTTTTTTTCTTTCTATCGTAAAACAATGTTGTCTTTTTTTGGAATGGATTGACTCAAACGATTGATATAATTTTGTCTAATCTATTTCTAATTAAATATCGTCTTTTTTTCTTTCTATCATAGAAAACAATGTTGTCTGCTTGAAATGATCCAAGCTATCGATATAACTTTGTCTAATCTATTTCTAACTACATATCGCTCCCTTCAAAATGACACAACTAAAAAAAGAAATGATTTTTCAAATAATTATTGTTAATGAATTAAGTAAATTACATTATCCTATCAAAAATGAATTTAATTTTATAAACAATCATAAAGTGTCATTAAAAAAAATGGTTTTTTAAAGGATAAGAAGGATAGAAACAAAAATGTGACACAAATGATATTTGTATCACATTAATAATATATTCGTTTTACCGATTTGATTAGTTAATTAATTTTCTATCAAGTTGAAAAAAATTTTCCTTTCTCGCACTGAAAAAAAATATCTTAATTTCAAAAAAAATATTTCTTTACTTGTATTCAAAAAAATGATTTCTTTGGATCAATAAAAATTTCTTTGAAAATAGGATATTGTATAATATCTTATATTTAAAGAAAATTTTTCTTTGTAATTAAGATATTTTTTTTTCGGGAGAAATTTAATTTTTCGTTGTCACTTTTGAAATAAAGGAACTATATCACTTTCCATTGTAGAAAACAAAATTGAATTGCTGTCTAGAATGGGTTGACCCAAGCTATCAGTATGCTCGATTATGGCAAGAGCTATGATTAATTGGGAAGGAACACGAAATCACTAGGCGCATATTAGAACCAAGACACAACAAATCAAGATTCTTAGCACACCTTGTTTTCAATGCGAACATGCGAGCGGAAACGATCGCGAGGAGAGAATACCTCGTGAATAAGTAAACCAATCGTGTTTTCCTCTTTTTTTTTTCTTCGACAATCTAATGACTTTCTGTCATTATCGTAAATATGTCGGATTTCCCGAATAAAACGCAACTGTAGGAATATCGACGGATATATTCTGGGGCATCTCGTTCTTCACAGAAACAGGAAAAAAATCATGCGTGCATGCGGCACACATATGCTTTTGACGTTTCGCATCCGGTAGCATCGTCAGGTTAACGCCACCGATTATATCATACGCTTTCGTTAAGTCAGCCGAGTTTGAGATACCGGCGGCGCTGATAACCGAGAATTAAAATCAACATCAAGCGATACGACACGCGACGCGACATCCGTTTCTTCCTTTTTTTTTTTATTCAGAAGAATCCGGAGCCTCGCAAGGGAAGAAGATAGAAAACGTCGCGCGGTCTCGCATGCTTATCGCGTACGCGCCCTCTCCTACCGTCTCTCTCTCACTCGCTCGCTCTTTTCATTCTCTTACTTTCTTTCTCTCTCTCTCTCTCTCTCTCTCGCGCGCGCGCGCGCTCCTTCCCTCTCGCTCGCTCGCTCGCTCTCAGTCGTCGTCAAACGGGTAGTGGTTATCTTACCTGTGTGCTTCTCCGTCTTCGGCGTGGAGGCCATCGTTTACCCTGGTATGTCGCTCGCCGGTGACGTCGATCTCACTATCTCACCACTTCCACGCACCGCCGCATCATGTACTATGCACTGAAGGCTGCCGCGGCGTTTTCAGTCTGTTGTAAACCCGACGCACATCGCTACATCTTCGTTTGTCGGCCATTTTTCGGGCAAGCGGGCGCGCGCGCGCGAGCGCGCAACCCGCCATCGGGCGGCGGGGACGCGAAACCGGATGGGCTGGTTATGGCGGACGCGCTGTCAATCGCGTGACATTTCACTCCTGCGTGCTTACTCTGTGAACGCCGGGTACGAACTACGAGTTGACGACGGACGTACGTCCGCGTGTATTCGCACGTGTCTCCGCGAGCGAGGCGCTTTAACGAGACGTGTGTATCGCTCACGCCGCACTCTGTGCGGTGAAACTTAACCACGTCGCCCGGCGCGGCGATTCCGCGCTACGAAAATCTCGTCAACGGAGTGAACACAGCCACCGACCGCGCGCACCGCTACAGCACCGCGCAAAAGTCACCGTGCGCCGCAGGCGATAATACAGTCCGTGTGGAAAGTTTATTTGGCAACGCGTCGACGGCTCTACAGTCCCTCGCGAAAGTTTCACCGATTTCGCGTCGCTCCGGAGAAATTCGCGCGCGAATTATTTTGAATCGTGCGAGTACGGCGCATTGCAACCCCTTTTTCACGCGACGATTGTATATCTTCGAGAATCGTAATATTGTTCGTGTCGCTTGAAATCCCTAAAAATATTTGCAAAAAGAAATTATAAAATATATTCAAGGAAAAAAAAGAAAGCGAAGATTCTAAACATAAAAAGCGCAAGCAACACGAACTTCATAAAAAAAAAACGAACGAAATAAAAACTTGATCGTATGCACTTTGCGAAACAATCCAAGCATAATTACTCAAATTTCAAATTTAAAATAAAAGATCGTCCGGACGACAAAAAGTACACTACGATCTTGCGATAAAATTCTGCTTCGAAAGTGACACATGATACCTGTTACGTTAGATCGGTACGATCAATTAATTCCTTGACTACGTTGACAGGCCCGCGCAATTGTTTCTCGCAAGGATATCGAGACACTGAACATGGGCAACTCCGCCTTGAAGAGGCATTACGAGACCGCGGAGAAAACCGCTACCCTGAAGTTGTCGCAGTGTAAGCTGGACAAGTTCTCGCGGAAACTCCACGACCTAGCGCCGACTCTGCGCACCCTGGATCTGTCCGAGAACAGTTTTACGACACTGCCGAACGAGATCGGCGACTTCACGCTGCTGAAGCAGCTGAACTTCAGCCATAACCGACTGACCGCTCTGCCTGGCACGTTGGGCTCGCTTGAGAAACTCGAGGGCCTAAACTGCGCCGCGAATCAGATCAGATCAATTCCGTCGTCGCTGGGAAATCTGAACCACTTGAAGCAGGTCAATTTATCCGACAATCAGATCTCCGACTTCCCGCTGATGTTCTGCAGTCTCAGGCACCTGGATGTCCTGGATCTGTCCAAGAATCGGCTTACAATAGTACCGGAAGCTGCCGCCGATCTCCATGTGATCGAGCTTAATCTTAATCAGAATCAAATCACCACCATCTCTGAGAAGCTGGCGGATTGTCCGCGATTGAAAACGTTAAGATTGGAGGAGAATTGTCTACAGCTGAGCTCGGTGCCCATCAGACTCCTCAAGGGCTCTAAGGTCTCGGTGTTGGCGCTCGAAGGAAATCTCTTTGAGATGAAGCAGTTCGCAGAGCTGGATGGTTACGACATGTACATGGAACGCTACACAGCGGTTAAGAAGAAGATGTTCTAAAGGATAGTTTTATATTGAAAAGAATGTATTGTTTGTATTATACGTATAAAATTGTTCAGTAGGTATTGAAGTTACCAAACTGTTGAATGGATAGCATCAAAGAGAAAAAGATTTAATTGTATGACACTTTTGTGTCATCGATTTAAGACATAGAGATATTTAAAGTGATTGAAAATATTTTAGATCAGATTTACAAGATGTCACAATTTGGAAATATTTTCTTTCTGATACGTATAAATCAAATTTTTTTTTGATGAGATAAATCATAATATCTGTCTCTAGACTGTTTATATCTATGCGATCTAAATAAGCGTAATTCAGAAATACACATCGATCTCTTTGTCCATAAACATTAACGACCAAATTAAATAACTGATTTTCGATCACTGGTATTCAAAGGGACAGTCATTGTAAATAATTATCTTTTTGTTATTTTTTTGAAATGTAATTTTTTTATTTGGCGTCAGTCTAAATATCTATACGCACGAATATATATATGAACATGTACGCTTTCAAATAATGCTCTTACACAGAATGCCTAAAAGAAATATTTCATTCCTTATTTACTGTATCGTATGTAACTGCTTATTTATTAAAGATAATGATTCCGGAATGATATACATTATTTTATGGCATTTAAAGAATTGTGTATATATGTCAAAATATTTTTTATGTTAAATAAAAGATCTTGTCTTTTATAAAATTAAACTAATTTTTTTTATTAATAATCTTAAATCAATAATATGAAAATTATTTACAGAAGTAGCAATTAAACAGCAACCTGTGTTTGAATATATTTAAATGGTCCAATCTTTGAAAAGTTGCAATTTTTATAACAGATAGATTAAAATGTATTTTCAATTTTGCAGAATTTTTCAAACTAGATTGAATGCATGTAGCATTTAAACTATTTATAAAATTAAATCGAGATAAATGCGGACGGAAAAAATGTGCATTCGAATTCTGACCATTTCTACTAAAAATTAATAATAAATTCAATGGAAATCAAAACAATATAGAATAATAGAAATAAAATTAGATTAAAGCTACGCCGTTAAAACAACAGACACAGCACATTGCTTTTGGTTTTTTTAAACGTATTATTTATGTATAATTTTTATGTACTATTTATGTATTATTTATGATTTGAATACACGCCCGTGTTTTCATAAATTATATCAATAACATAATTGTTACGCATATAAAAAAATATTTGAAGTTATATGTTTCTCGATATAAACTTTCCTGTGATGCATTGAATTGTATGACGAATGTTGACTGTTAATAATTGTATAACTTTTACGAATACAAACATATCGTGTCGCGTTCACACGGTTGTGAAAATAATATTGTAAGATCATTGAACTTTCTTATCAACTGCGTATTAACCTTCAGCCGAGCTGACGATATAAGAATTCTCTAAATTACAGATTACGCAGGACTGAGACATTTATCGAGGAAATTCTGCGATTAAATCGACATTTCCATATTATATTGAATATGTATTATATTATTCATAACGCTTAACGCGCAATATTGCATCACACATTTCTTTGTTGAAATTTCACAATGCGATGTTTTGCTAATATACCGTCGTTTTTAAAAATTTTTAAAAAGCTTTTTTAAAAATTAATTTTGGATAAATCATATTTAACTTTCAGAATTATTTAAAATTTCTTTTCTTTTAATGCGCGAATTTTTGAATTTTTAATATATTATACATTTAATTGTATTTAAAATTAAAAATATATATATTATTTAAAATATATATTATATAAAATATATATAAAAATATATATTATAAAATTTAAAAAAATATATATATATATATATACATTCATGTTAATGTATATATTGTATTTAATATATTATATATTTCTCTGCGTGAAACATTAAAATGAATAGTGAAAGCAAGATATTAAGAACGAAGAGATAATTTATTATTTATATATTTATATATTTGATATCATAATTTAATATTATTTTTGTTTATAAAGTTTTACTTTATTATTAAAAGAATGTGTTATGTATTTTATATAGAATGTAAATTTTATTTATAGTGAATTCGATTACTCACACTACTGTAATCAGTGCACATTAAAAGCTCCTTTATATAAGATGTCTAAATGCCGTGACACGATATAATCAACTTTAACAATGAAATAATACATATATGCTCTATTAAATAATATGACAATGTCATTATTGGCCATTTAATGTGATAATGTTATTATGAGCCATTTAATCGTTTAGAATATTCATATGCTTTTAACATTAATTTCGCCACATGTAGATATAACAGCTTTTAGTATGCACTAATCTAGTGTAATGCAAGTGAACCGAATTCGCTATTAATTACAGATTCGCCCATAATTTATGTGTATGTCAAGAGCAATAGCCCTATGGTGTCTTTGCTGCCTATTGCAATAGTAGAAAATGATAATCATGAAGAATTCTCATTAAGACGACTATACATGTAATACGGACAAAGTTTTATTAAAATTTTGATACACTTATTTACTGCGTCGTTCGATCTAAGATTCGAATCGATGAGCTTTTTTACGTATATTTATCGAGTATTAACCTCATTTTATGAAATTTTGCTTTTGTCAAAATTCACGTTCACATTCAGTAACCACTCATTGATTGAGAATTAATATCTTCTACTTAAAATCCACTTCCCTTTTAAATTTTCCATTTTCCATAACTTCAACTATATATTTATTTATTCAAACAAAATTTCATAAATTAAATCTCTTCATGTTTTTAATTTTATTTAAATCAGTTATTTAAATCAGTTATCACAAATACATATTTATTGTACTTAGAAACACACGTTTCGAATGTTCTTCAAATTTTTACATATATTTATGGTCTCTACGCTTCTTTGAAGAAATTATAGATATATATAATTGTGTATGTAATCTTGTTAGTAGAGTTACAAAGGAAATAAATTGTGTATTTATTTTTATACCATTTTTTATTACAATTGATGTAATCGATTTGTTTAAAATTGGAAGATCTTTGTAGATGTGTCAATAATTTCGTTAATGAATATTACAGCTCTTTATTTTTTATTAGGAAAATTCTTTCCCCTCAAAACAAAGATGAATCTTTATTTTTAAAATGCGTTAGCGTAACATTCTGGAAGCTTGTTGAGAAACTGAAAGAATTACACAGTTTTGCCATTTCCAATTTCGAAGCATTTTCTATTATTATTGAATCAGCATCTTTATGTGTCAAAAATATAAACAAAATATAATAGCTTCTATTTTACGCAATTAAAGTGGAAGAATTTTGAAAACTGAATACGTCAAAGAAAGTGTAAAATAAAATTTTATATATCGCAACTTCATAGACTGCAACGTTAACATGTGAGTATATATAAAATAATTTTTGTTTTATTAAAGAGATTTCTGCTCCTTATAGAGACATTCAATAGCCAATTTTTATGTTTGATATTCAATCATTAGTCAATTCGCAAATAACAATAAGATAATGAAAGATATGTAATCAGAAGACAAAAAAGTATAATGTTACTCGTAACTTCTATTTTAGAATAGAATAGAAGAATTCGATTTTATGATATAAATTTTCATGAAGGAAATCTTACAACATCGAGATTTCTTTAACAGTAATGACAGGTAATATAATCACGAATAATGTAAAATTACTTTAATCTGGATTTAACTTACTCTTTTTCTGTTTTTCTTAGAAATAGAAAAAGATAAGGAATAAATTGAACCAAGATTAAATTAATTTTATATTAGTGGAACTGGAACTCAGACTGCTAACTTTGTTTTCTATTTGATGATCATGTTCGTGATCGTATTACCTACCATCAAGACTGTTAAATTTGAGAGTTTGCCAGCAGATTCAACTAGAATAATGGCGGATTGGAATCAATTGCATTGGCATTAAGCATATACGTTCCGTCAATAAAATCTATCGACGTAATCTAACAAGCATGCAGATTAGTAGAACATTGTATTGGCATCAAATGTATCTGTATTAAAGTCCTGTTCCAACTTCGAATAAATTATGTGATAAATTTAATGGATAAAAAAGAGAATGAAAGAGAGAGAAAATGAAAGTAATAAAGATTTGATTAGATTTATCAAAAGTTAGAATAATTCCACCTAAATATTTTATCAGCAACTCTCAATATTTAATAGCTCCCAATATATTTGACAGTTCTTGATATAATTGACAACTTTAATTGTTAATAGGAACTGAGTAATTTATTATTTCGTAATCATGAAATGTTATGTTATTTTTAAACGGCAGCTAAATTGTTACATTCCAATTTTTATAACCAATCTGCCATCATGTTTTATTGGCAAATTTATATTTCTGTTGGCGTTCTGTCAGAAAATTTATTAAAATTTTTTATTTAATTTAAATTTATAGTAAACACTGCTATTATCTTTTTCCGATGAATTTAGCTGTTAAATGAAAAATGTATGTAAATGAAACACGTAGATGTTTAAAGCTTTCCTAGCCGATACAATCGTAGACGTCGCTGCTAAATCGGTCATCGGCAAGTAAACGAAAGGCTGCTGAAGAAAACTGCAGCGAGCAATTTTGCAACTCTGTGATATGGATAAGAGCAGTGCATTGTTATGAAAGATGTATGTACTGCTTGAACGTTTGAGATGTTCACGCAACGCGTGGATGACTCAATCGCAGTGGGAATAATCATTTCTTAAATAATAATTCCGATCGCTCGTATTTGTCACGCTATTCCGAATGCTTGAATGACTGAAATATCGATTGTTTATGTTATGTCTGTACGTACCGCAAAAGGAGGCCCAAATGACGACCACCGCCGGCCATTTTGAATCGAGGGCCATGTTCCAGCTAAATGTTTCTAATATAAAGGTGCTTTTTTTAACGGCAAAATAGATCACATGATAAAAATTGACGCTTGATATTCGTTTTTTATCACATGATCTGTCTTGACGCTAAAAATGAGCGTCGAGCATTAGCATAAAAAAGTACTTTAAAGCAATAATTTTTATTGCAATAAATTTTACATCATTTTGTAGTAGTCGTATACCGCTTGTAAAACTAATCCTTTAATTAAAGAGGAATAATTAATATTAATATTCTTTTAAAAAAAATGTATGTGTTACTATTAACAAACATATATTACTATAAATAAATTTTAACTTAATAGTACACTCTCATCTTAATTTATTGTGTGTGTGTGTGTGTGTGTGTGTGTGTGTGTGTGTGTATGTGTGTGTGTGTGTGTGTGTGTGTGTGTGTCGTCTCAAATAGTTATAATTTCAAATATATTTTTTTAAAATATGTAAAAAGACATAAGCCGGAACAGACTTTTGCAGTCTTTAAATGTAAAAGGCTTTCTATACAATAAGTTAATAATAAATCAGAAATCAAAAGCTAGAAATTAACTAAATAACAGTCGAATATGAAAAAAATAATCGACTATGTTTTGTCAATTTTTAGATTCTGACTTCTGATTTATTTCTAGCTTATATTATAAAAAATCTTCAATATATTTTGATCGATATTTTAATATATCAGTATTTAAAAATATGAGAGATTGAGACCGATATTTATAGTTGATTCTTAAATTAAGACTGTTCAAGTATATGTGTCTTATGAATCAATCAGAAAGCTGTATTAAAAGATTTATACTCTTTTAAGATAATCTTAAAATAAGAATGAATTATGAATATCCTAAGATTTGATGCATACGTTGATATCCTGAAACAGCAAAAAATAACTTTTTACAACATGTTATGCAATATATTATTATACAATATATATATATATATATATATATATATATATTCTAATTATTGTGCAATAAACTAAAAATTTTGATAATTATTATAAATAAATAGAATTAAAATTTAAAAAACGAGAATATTAACACACATCACTATCACAAAAGATGAAGAAATGAATTTTATCTGGTGAAAATTTTTTTCAGAATTTTTATATGAATTGGAAATATTTTTTTTAGAAATATTAAAGAAGTTTATGTCTTTTTTTAGAATTTTTCATATGTAAATTCTGAAATATTCTAAGAGATATATTCCAAGAAATATTCTAAGAATTTTGTACACGACTTCTCATTCTATAATTTCAGAAAAAATATCTTAAATTTTTTAAATTTTATAAAATTTCGTCAGAAAATTATAGAACGAAAAATTTTAGAAATCTCTGAAATTCTAAAAAAGATGTAAACTTTCTCGGCATTTCTGAAAAATGTCTCAATTTTCTAAAAAATGATAAAAATTGAATTATTCAGAAATTTTGAAAAAAAAATTGAAATTTACATAGAAATTTTGAGAAAAAGATTTTCAATAAACATCAAAATGTGATAGTTTGACAGTTAAACCAATACCGTTTAGCCGTTTTAACCGTTTCATCGCCAGGTGTTTTCCAAAGGGTATCGTCGTAACATCGCTACGTCCCTACGCGTTTCGCAGTGTCGTCTCACGGTGGCGCGTCTGATTCGCGTAGTAGTCCAGCAAGTGTTTCCCCGAACATGGCGGACGGTGCTCGTTCGAATTTCCATGGGACACAATGAACGTGCGCCGAGCTCGCCGCGGTAATGCCGATAACTGAGGGCGTGTCGTGATCGTGCAGCCCGGCCTACGTGGGTGTCCGGGGCGTCGTCGTGATCGGCGCGGCAGTGCGATACGAAGGCAGCGGAGCCAGGCTTTTGCCGCCGTCGCCCGTCGTGTTGCCGCGAGCCGCGAGTGTCTGCGCCGAGCGAGCGAGCGAGCGATCCCGAGCGAGCGTGGAACAAGCCGACCGTGGCGGGGCCCCCCCATGCTTGTGTATTGTCGAATGTCTGACCGGAGTCGAAGGATGAAGACCGCATGTAGCAGCGCGTGATTTCACGGCCGAGACGCTGAGGTACGACGTCAGGTACCGCGATCAGACTGGATCCCATCCGTACAGCTAGTCAGCTACTCGACCCGATTCGAGCCGACACGATCCGAGCTTGGAGCCGCGCGGCGCCGCGCCGGGTCCGACGCGGGTTTATTTACGACGCCGCGGCGTCCAGGACGCGCGCGACGAACCGCCCGTCCACAAGCATCAACCATCGTCCGTCCCGTTTGGTCCCGTCGCCAAGGGCCTATCGGGCTCCGAGGGTTGATGGTTCTTCCACTCCTCCTCTCTCCTTGCCTTTCTTCTCTCTTTCTCCTTTCTCCCTGTTTCTATCCGTCCTTCGCGCCGTTCCCGTTGGATTGATCGGACCGACGCAAGGAATCGCTCGTGTAAAGAAACGCGGAGATTCCCGTAAAAGCGAAGAATACAACCTCGTCGAACGTGGTTTTCGCTGAATGCATCCGTGAACGTTGCATCGCGCGAACGGGCTCCGAGAAGCATCACGGCGCTCTCTCCTTCGACAAGCGAGAGTGAGTGCGCCGGACTGTTTTTTTAATGAGATGCCGATCATATGGTCGCGCGACCGCGTTCCCGTACGTCGAATTGTGTAACGTTACTCGTTGTGGCAGGTGGCGATGGATGGCATGGCGAATAATGATTTACCTGCATTTTCCTCGCACCTTTGAACGGGGACGCGCATGGCTCGTTGGTTAGTTCGAACGCTTCTTCGAAGCGTCGTCGGTGATGTTTCGAGTCGAATCGCGTGTTGTTTTGTTAATTATATTCGAGAACTTTATATACCACAGATTTATGCAAGTATTCACGATAAATCTGCGAACGGTTTTAATAATCGTATTAGGATTTTAGTCAGATGTACACAATCTAAAGTTTTTAGTGTAAATCTCACTCTGAAAATCTCATTTTGTAGAGTCAAATTTCCCTCTGATAAGTAAAATCTCTTAAAGAATCTTAAAAAAGAGTGGCTCAATTTTCTCTTTAGAGTGAAATTTTACTCCAAAAAATTAGAGAGGTTAGAAGCGTGTAATAACGAAGAATATATTTATTTTGGTCTCCCTTTTTGATCGCAGCATATAAAAACAAAATCATAATAAATTTCTCATATTATTACATTGATATAATTAACTTGATGAAACAGATTTGGAAAGTGAAAGATATGGAGTAATAAGTTTAAATTGTGTTCTTTTATGATTATCAACAATCCATATTTATATACAGAGGTTAAAGGTTTTTTACAGAGATTTATTTATAAAAGCTATCTATAAAAACTATCTCTTTATTGGTATTAGCTTGATTCAAATCTCTAATAAATATACAACAAATAAGAGTCTCAAGTCTATAACAATCGAAGCTGAATCTTAGATACTTAAATAATTTTCACACGAATTTATATATCACATATGTAGTGATTTGAACTAAATATTTTTAATAAATGTTATTCTTGATTATTACATACTTGATTATTACAATACTATTTATGATTTAGAAACAGGATAGAAAATGTCAGAAACTGAAGAAAGTCTGGTAGCGCCCGATAGTACCACAAAGGAACAACGGGTTGGCTTCTGTCATGGAGATGACGTTCTTCAACATAGAGATGGCAAATATTACCTTGGTACAGTTGTCGAGGTATGAACAAACTTATATTTCTCTTTAGTGATATTTAATAGTAGTATTTAATAATGTTGCACACACACATACACACACACACACACACACACACACAACTCACCAACACTGAACTTTACTTTTACATAGGTGGACATGGTTAGGGAAAGATGTCTTGTCAAATTTCTGGACCTTACATCTTCCTGGTCGTTATTTAGAGAGCTGACAAAATTGGCAATGCCAGACTCGGATGTTATGTGTGTTCTTTGTAAACAATCTCAGCCTAAGACTGACAATGACATTATCGTTTGCGACAAATGTGGCCGTGGCTATCATCAATTGTGTCATCAGGTACATATTAGGAATCTTATTTGATATCTGAAATTATAAAAATAAATTCAATTATATTAACTGAGAGAGATATAAATTATAATTATTATACATTTGCAGCCTGAAATATCAAAACCAGAATCAGGTAGAGATATTCATTGGATATGCAGAAGATGCATAGACAGTCAACCGCGTACGCGTGAATCTTGCGAACCAAAAAATTCTATGGTTAAAGCAAGCATTAGAAAAGTTTGCAGCGGTAGGGACCAACCTCAACCACCACCAGATGACATGACAAAATTGCCATATGATGTAAGATTTAAATATAAAATGTATATTATTATTCAAATAGTCTATATAATTATATTATTTTTATATATAAAATAGAATATGCTTTAAAAATCTATGACAATAAAAATTTTACAAAATATTTTCATTATAACATATAATTTCAGCCTGATATGCTAAATTGGGATAATCATCACAGAGTGAACGCCGAACAAATTTATTGTTACTGTGGACTTAATGGTGAATGGTATGCACAGATGTTACAATGTGGTCGTTGTAGACAATGGTTTCATGAAAAGTGCATCAGGTGCTTAACTCATCCTTTGTACAGTGGTGATAGGTAAGCAAATATAAAAATGATTCAATTTAATTTGAATATATAGATTATTATTATTATTGAAGTATGAGTTTTTAAAACGCACGGGTCATCTCAATCATTATCATTTTATACTTCTTCATTTTAATTTTCTAATTAATCTTTTAAAATTGAGACATATATAACATATGAGGGAACTCAGGATTCATTGACTCAATTGCTACGAATCAACTGCTCTCATATGTTATCTCATACAAGTTGTCTTCATATAATAAAATTATTAATAATTATATAATTTTTTATATAATTAAATTATTAATAATTTTTACAGATTTTATGTATTTGTTTGTTCAATGTGCAATCATGGCAAAGAATTTATTCGGCGTTTAGAAATGAAATGGGTAGATTTGGTGCACCTGATGTTGTACAATCTGACTGTTTATAACGCTAAAAAGTATTACGACTTGGATACTATTATTATACCTTACGCAAATGACAACTGGTCGGCCTTACAGCTTCCAACACGGGTAGGAGTCTTCAACATTAGAATATCATCTATAAAACGAATTATTCTAATTTATATTTAATTATAATATTTGATAATGTTTATAATAATATTGTGTATATTTTTAGATTAAAAATGTCAGTCTCGATGTACGTAGGCAATCAATATTAACAGCATTGACAACTAATAGAAACAGGTTTAAATGTGGTAAAGAAATAAAAAAACGCACTACAATATGGGGTCTCCGTGTCAGATTGCCACCACCTTCTCCATTTATCAGTTTACCAATATCTGGCGAAATAGATGATTCTGTATTACGTAGATGTTGGGCTGGTAATAAAAGACTGCAATATCTTCCTCCGTCAACAGAGTTAGTATAATATACATAAATTATATAAGATATAAAATCAATTATTTATTTTTAGCATAAATATTTATGTAATGCGTAAAACTTATTATTTCAGTCCGGTGATTTTGCCAGAAATTACAAAACAATTGATTGCGTTAAAGCAAAGGGTGGCAGAGGATGTAGAAATACCTGTAAGTCCTACACTTATAGCAATGCGAGGTACAATTTATCAAAATTCGGAAGCAGAGCAAAGTTCATGTCCAAGTCCACCTCCATTAACAGAATCGAGTCAATCAATAGAATCTTTAAGAAACAGGTATACTATTTTTACACATATATTTATTTACTTTTATTTTATTAATACTAACTATTTCTATTATTAGCTATTATTAGGCTCTATATATATATATATATATATATATATATATATACAGGGTTCTCGTATCATTCGATTTTTTTACATATTTTCGATGTATTAACGACAAAATATTTCAAATAAGTTTCTAATGAAATATTAATTGCGTAAGAAAACTAAATTGTTTATTTTTTAACAAAAAGTTAAAAGTCAACTTAGGTTTTTTTTTAATAGAATTATATTTTTTCTTTTTATATACACACAGATGAATTCAATCATTTAACATCATGTCATTTTGATTATTTGATTTGAAGGTAATTTTAGAGAATTAATATTTGAAATATAACTCCCATTCTGTCGTCGATACTCAAACATAATGAACATAACCATGTTAAGGAACATACAAAGTCAAAGAGAAACATACAAGATTCTGTTGGTGAGATATGATGAGATATAATTGCGGAACCAGTTTACCGTGTTTAATGCTATACGTTACATGTTGGAGGATGAATTGCTTTCATACCGAAAAAATGATATGATATTATTAGTACTTGATGAATGCAAAATAAATGCACGTGAAACTGTTTATAATGAACAATATAATACGGATAGAGTTCCTTCCGTGAAAACTTTTTACAATATTGCATTTTACACGGTAAATTTCTAGATGAAAGACTCAATATGGATAATATTATTTCTATCTATTTTTCTTAATATGGTCATTTGTTTATGTTTGGGTCTCATTGCTTTATGTATCAACGATAGATCAGCAACACTTCATGAATTATGTTTTAAGTATTATAATTAAATTATCATGAAAGATCCAATGATTAAGAAAATACGTAGTAATGTATCATCTTTTTGTGTACTATAATAATATAAAAAAACAAATATATGATTCTATATTTAAAGAAATATAGTTGGATTTTAATTTTTTTTTATATGAACAATTTTGAAACTTTTCTTATGCAATTAATTCTTCATTAGAAAAAAATAAATTTTTACTCGAAATATTTTGTCAATATTTCATCGAAAATATCTCAAAAATCGTAACGATTGATCCCCTGCATATATATTGTATTGTAGAAATTTATACGAGTGGAATGAGTGCATGTAAAACATATGAAAGGCGAGAGACAGCAAAAAATCTAGATGCTAGATCGATGACAGAATATTACAAAAAACTTTATTTTTATAGCAATTGTAGTCAAAGCGTATAGAAGTTTAAATATTTCAGTGTAAAATAAAATGTCTTTATTCGATTTCATATTATAATTTCAACGTTTTTTCTTCATAGTTCTACTCGTATTACTTACAATTCATACAACATATACATGTATTCAAGATAAAACCATGAAATAAAACATTATTTTAATACATCTTAAAATCTTCTATTAGGCAATTTTAAATTATTTTTATAGATATTGCAACATAGGCGGCGGTTTTGTAAAAAAGTCATTCCCATTTCCTAAGTTGAGTGTACAAAAAAGACTTCGTCGTCTATTAGCATTAAGCAGTTCACGAAGAATGTTACGTAAGAAGAAAAGAGAGAAAGTAAGTGAAGGTAGTAGTAAGGAAACATCATTGGAAGACAGAGAAGCAAGATACAGAAAAGCAAGAATATTATTGAAGAACGCCATTGCCAAAGTAAAGGAAAGGAAGGTAAGATTATTGCATATTCATGTATATAAAAGCGTGATAAAGTGATATGATAGTCATTTAACTTTATTACCTGTCAATTTAGAATAAAGAATATATATAAAATAGGACTTCTAATAATAGTAAAAATATAATATAATAAGATTTATAGATTTAAGAGGGCTACTTTGGAATCAGCGCGGTAAGATGTGCGCAATTTACATTTATATAATCATTAATAGTATAATATGTATTAAAAGTTAGTTTGAATGTTTCGGCTATCAGTTTTAGCCATCTTCAGCAAATACATAATTAATATATTAACAAAGAATATTTTCTATTCAGTCGGAAAGTGAGAAAAATATTGTACAAAGAAGTTGCCTGTCTTCTTGGTTAACAAGTGACTGCGTTCTAATAAAGTTATTAAGAGTTAAAATTACGTAAATTTAACAAATTGAAATTGTACAAAGAAAGTGCTTATCTCAATCCTATATAACACTGTAGTTAAGTATATTACAATATTGAGTAAATGAAAAAGATTTGTATAAAACATGTAATGAAACTTAAAAATCGTCAAAATGTATCGAATGTTCTTAACAATTTCACGTAAGAATATAATAAACAAAAAGTTTTTAAAATAGATACTGAAAGGACATAGAACAATGTTATCATGTCTGTGTAAGTTAAATCTAAATTTATTTATATTTATTAAGAATGTCATTATATATACAATTTAAACCATCTGTGTCTTTTTGAAGATTGAAACCATTTGTTTATCGTTTTATATTTATGATTTCTGAAATCAATCGTTTGTTAAAATATTTTTTTTCATTCAGTATTGTCCCAATCAACTTTGTGATACAAAGTTGATTGGGACAATACTGAAGTGTGCTCAGTGATAACAGAATAAGAATTAGGATCTTTACTCTTATGTTCTGTTATTCTTGTAATTAATTTCCTTTTCGTTTGATCCACCTAGGATACATCACAATCCTTACAGTTTATTTTATAAACAACATTTCTTTTTTGTTCTTTCGGCGTCAGATCTTTACTTAAAACTAACATCTTTAATACACATTATACTATACACAATATACTATTAATGATTATATATAAGTAGATTGCGCATCTTTTACGCTGATTTCAAAGTAGCTCCCTTAAATATTATATTTATTATCTTCAGGAAAAAGATTGACTATTGCATCATATTTTTTATTAAGCGAGATGCCTTCTTGTATACAAGAATGATAAATAATGTCATTTTCATTTCTGTTAATGCAGAGCAAACCACAGAGTTCAGAAGCATCCGATTTACCGCCAACACCTCCAACTTCTGTTTCTGGACCGCCAACACCACCAGCTACAACATCAGGTATATCCGAACTATCCGTGCCTAGTTCCGTGGATTTAATGCATCCTCTGCCACCTTCGACGCCTGCAGACACAAGTGGAGATGAGACCAGTTCAAGAGGAACTCTTGATTCTTTTATTCCACTACCCAAAGATTTTGAAGGAAAGAATAATCCATTCAGTGATTTAGTGGGCACGCCTTGTAGCATTAATCAAGCAAACTCGAGTACACCGTTACCTTATAATCAATGTCCCATCACCTTGCCTCTGCCACTGACACCTGTGATCTCGCAACCGCCAGTGGTACGTCCTGCCAAGAGGCAGTTATCGGAAAAAGACATTATCATTGATAGAAACGGGCAAGTAAAACGTAGAAGACAACATCGACGAGGACGACCACCTGTCCAACAGCAAGTCCAGCAACAATTTCAGCATACCGCTAGTAAAACGGCAACTATTACACCGGCTCGTAATAATGAAATTAAAAGTGAATTTGCCAGGAATTTAAGAAGTTCATTTAATGGTGCCTCGAGCAGTGCAAATAGTCAAATTGGGAATTGTGTGGATTATGCTTTAAATGGTAGGAGGTTGAGACAACGGCAAAGTAATGATAAATTACCTCCCCCCGATCCACAACCACAAAGAAAGAGCAGTATATCTTCATCTCCAAAGTGTTCGCCTGTGAAGCAAAGTGCACCTGACATATCTCTGGACGATCTGAAATCATCGGTGAATATTTACTTCGGTGCAGCTAATAGAATAGCTGCTGGTGAAAAGTTTGTCATCAAAGCGAAGAGGATAGGGCCAAATGGTCAGACACAGTACCTCATCGAATGGGAGGGACTCAATACTTAACGGTAAATAATCCGCTTACTACGAATATATTACGCAATCGTATACAACTTTTCAGTTGAAATCAAGCGTAAGATGGCGATCACTTCCTCGATATTTTATAATCAATTCTCTCGATTTGCTTTTACGGCAAAATGATTGTGATCGATTGTTTTGCGTTACATGCACTGCCACTTGTTACGTACATTTCATTAAAATGTATGTATTTATCGGCGTAGAATATGTGAATGTTCTTGTAAACGTATGTTTCTCATTTTATTAAATTATTAATCTGAATCTTGTGCGATTTTTGTTACGCACAATAGATATTATTGTTAGACGATGAATTCATTGCAGAATTTAAAATAAAATTGCTTTATCGAATAGTGTGTCAAATTATATTAAAAAGATGATTTTTTTGTTTATTTATATTTTTAACCATAAAAAAGTATACGCTCCATATTTATCAACACCTCATCGTTTCATACACACATCTATTATATATAATTAAACGAATATACACACCGAAATATACTTGCTTGAAAAAAAACGTTTGCAAGAACAATCGGATGTATTGCTTATCAACTGTAAATAGTGTAGCATAGTAGACTTGCGGAAGTATTGAAGTACGATGTAAATCATGCGAGAAAAAAATTCCGTACAATTTACATTCGTTACAGAAAGATTGGCCAATCGTCTTCTCTAAATATCACTAAATGTCGCTAAACTGCGAATAATAACAAAAATGAATTGAATTAGACATTTGACAAAAAAGTGAATTGAACTAGATATTCTTATACTAACGTACTAGCAAATGTTAGTGGTTAGTAGTAAAGAATAAAATAAAGCAGACATCCTGCGCAAAGGTTATTTTTCAATACACTTGTAGAGATAATCGTCGCTTTCTGTAATTTCATTGTCTTGAGTTACATTTTATTTACCTTTTCTGTATATGACAATACGATGCAAATCAAAATTTCTCTTAATGAGCAAATAGAAATTTATCTTAATTTGTACATTTATAAATTAATTTTTATGTATGATATTGAATGTATGAAAGGAACGCAGTCATAATATTTTTCATAATATTTTTATGAATCAGACTCTTATCAACCAGTGTACTTGAGACAATGAAGATACAGATTTAGCATTGCTCATTATTATACAAGACTAAGAGAAAATGGCACATCTGTTTCATACCATTTGAAATTAAACGAACGGCACACTGAATATGTAAGTAATTGGCCAAGTTATCTGTGCAAAAGTAATACCGTAAATATGAACTACTCAAAACTGTGTTAACAAGCACACAATATGTGAGTTCATTATTGTGTAGTTATGCACTGTAAAAAATCTTTATGTATTAAACAACTAAAAAACTAAATTATGATTGTACATAAATATATTGGTATTTAAATTATCAATGTAACACAGTTAGATATAGTAGTCGGTAAATGTAACAGTGTCGCAAATTATCTTACAATAATTTTTGATACAAATTATTTTATACAATAACTCCGGATCCTGCTGGGATTATTATGTAAGACGCATTTTGTACCTCAAATTGCACAGAATCTATGGTCAACTTACTAATCAGAAAATATAAGCAATTATAAACGATGTATAGATACTGCAGTAGCAGCTATTATTAAAGTCTCAAATCAAAAGAGCTTATTAGAAATGCGAACTCTAAGCACTTCATTTTCGGTCTACCATGAATTAAAAATTCACTCTTATAATAGATAACTTTATTTTGCAAAAACATATTTTTTATTCGTGACGCATTGCTAATAGAAAATTAACATAATATATAAATTTTCTTATTTCTTATTTTCTATTTTTTTTTTATTAAACGGAAATTTTATATCGGAAACAGAAATTTTAAATATGAACATAATCTCTTATGTATGATCCGTAATAATATTTTAGAAGCGCATTTACATTTTTTAATATAATTCTTATCAAATTTTAGTTAATGAGATCGATATTATTCTAGATAATTTTATTTTGAATTTCTCAATAAATTAAAAAGCTGAATTCATAAAAAAAAACTCATGCTCGCAATCAACATTATAAAACATAAGTATTCATCGACGCTATTTATTTAAACTTTTTAAATGCAATGCAACGGCACTTTTGCATTTTGTTTTCTTGGAAGAGGCTCAAGCAATCTGAGGCCTGTGGTATGAAATGAGAGATTACGAATTGTCTTCTTATGTAGTAAGATTTTATACAAGTCAAACGATGTGTCAAAATTTTCGAATCTTCCTTTTATCCTTTAGATAAATAATTTTCATAAAATGTATACAATAATATAGATTTATTTTATAAATTTTGGCTCACATCTGGAATCATATTTTATATATATATATAAAATTACACACACATACATACATACAGGATGTCTCAGAAATAAGGTAGAAGTCGCATTTGGGGTATAGAATGGGTCAAGGGAACAAAAAGATCTGATACCATTTTGAGATATTCGCTGTAGTTTTCGAATTAAAAAAGGAAACGTATAAACCAATGTGCGGTGTGCGGTGAAACCGCGTCGCGCGAATTCGTAACACGGCTTATTGCGCCTCACTCGATAGCGGCAATAATAGCACATTTTCTTATATGTATGTTTTCTTTTTTAATTCGAAAATTACAGCGAATATCTCAAAATGGTATCAAACTTTTTTGTTTTTGATGACCTATTCTACGCTCCTTGATGACCTATTCTACGCTCCCAATGCGACTCCTATCTTTCTGAGATATCCTATATATATATATATATATATATATATATATATA
>NW_012130072.1:56300-61508 GCF_000143395.1 Atta cephalotes
TAGTATACTACTATATATATATATATATATATATATATATATATACTTTTCACATTTTTTGAAATATATCATTTAATGATATTATTTTAAAAATTTCAATTATATATGTATATATAATATATAATGACAGATATCATATATAATTATATATTATATATTTTATATATGAACATAATTATTATTTTATATATACATACATAATCGTGCAAATTATACATTTTTTTTATGTTGTTACAACAACTTCAAGAACATCTTTTTCGATTCATACCACAGCACACTCTATTGATATCATCTCCTCTAGAGTGATACGTAGGTAATATTGGACGAAGACAAGAAATGAACACTGCCAAATTTCTAAGTTATATTTAATAAATAACATCGTGTTGCGCTATATATGTATAATGGCGTTTAATTAAATGAAATTGCGATTTATATTTAGCATCGCGCGTTATTTCACGCGTGAATTTGCGGAGACGTATCGCTAACTCGCGACAAAATTTCAACGAAACCATTTCATATCTACATGCATCTAAGTCTTGAAAGTAAAATAATTTTGTGAATTTTAGTGTTTCTCGCATTTGATGTAAGAGATGGCGTACGGGAAACAAAAACTCAAATGATTTAAAATTCAAATTATGTATGAGAAATTGAAGAAGCGTTTGATACATTTTTTAATATTGTAATCTCTAATTGCATGATTACATAAAGGCCAAATCTAGGACATAAAACGTTAAAAAAAACACAAACGTAGATTCAGAGTATTTAATGCTTGCGTTAAAACAAATTGTAAATCATAAGATTGTAAAAACGTACGCTCTCTGACCCTGACATGATTTATTGATACTTTGTTTTCTTTACAAGAATGAAGTACCGTTATGTGGTAACTAATTATATCTACCTGGATATCTATCTGTATAATCAAGATTTAAATATATCAATATATTTATTTGAATCGACAATGATGAAATGGCTAGATATAAATTGCTCAAGTTTTTTCACAGAAAAAAACTAATAGTGTTCTTACTAAGTAGTTATGATTATACCAATTGAAAGAACTGATATTTATTATTAATTCGTATGAAAAAATTGATGTTTATTAATTTATCAAGTCAGATTCAATCGAGTATTATAGAGAAAAGCAAGAATTAGGGGCATCTTTTTCATCAGAGATTCGTTAGATAATTTTTATTTAATCTTGTTTTGTGCTTCTAGATTTGTTCTTGAAAAAGTATTTTCAAATAATATAATTATGTGTTGTGATGTTTATGAAAATGTTTGTTTCTAAAAAAATGCGCGAGAGCAGCATTGTATGAGTTTTAAGGTAGTATTCATAATTCGTTCTTGTTTTAAGACCATCTTAAGTAATGTATAGAGGTGCTAATACAGTTCTCTGATTGGCTTATGACATCTTAAGATTGTACTTAAGACAATCTCAAATATAAGACTATGAATACCGGCCTTAGATTCTCCCCTACCCATCTCCCGGTTTAAACGATATATTAAAGCGATGCGAGACAATTCCGAATTGACGATCCGTTGCCGTTTCTTTCCTTTTATTATTGTATGCTTAAGTAGGATAAACGAAGGACACTGCATCGCATCGATGGTGCGTTATTAATGATTTAAGGCGATCGACTATGCGTTCCAACATCGAGAAGCGTCATCTTCGTGACTTCGCAGCGTTTTTGTATGAGACGTTTACATATGATTTCTATGTGTCTAGGGCGAAACGATTTTCGCGATCTTCGAGGCCCGAGTCGTTTAAATTTCTATCGAGCACAGAAATCGGAAAAGAGAGCCATTAACCTTTACCCTACAAGATGGGTAACCCAAGCGATTCCTGTTCGTGCAAGTCTCTTTGTGTCTTTCGTAATTATAAATTATACTATATTTTATTATTTTCCAAAATAAAATTCCAATATTTATTCTAAAAAGTTGAAAATATGTTGGTGAATTTAAAAAAATTTTTTTAATCATTCTGAATAGATGAAAAAAACGGACGAATTCTAATGCCTCCGTTTGTATAGATGAGGCACCAAATTGTACTCTTGTAGGGTAAAGTTAATGCCGCGTACAAATTCATGCTCCGCTCGCGCGGATTTTAATCGCCGCAGTGATTCATTCGTCTCGTAGAACCGAGGAAAATGTTGTTTAGTTAATTATCGCTGTCGCGAGACGAAGTTCACGTTTGGCCATGCATGAATCGGCGGCGCGTCCGTACGTGTCTAATCGAAGCGGAATGTGTTCGCCGCGCGACGAGGAAGATTCATAAGAAGGCGAAAGTTATACTGCCAGTATCATGTGTGTACATATTATATGACTCCTACATCCTCTTCTCCCCATTTTTTAACGTATAAATATCTTTACAAATACACACTCAGTGTAGCGCATATAGTTGATACGTTATATTACCGTTTGTATATGATGATTACAGAGCGTGCGATAACGAGTTTGAGCCAAGCTCGGCGTGTTACTTCCAGAGCGGATCCCACCGTCGCCGCTCTCGGCGGCGTGTTCTAGTGTTCTTCGTTATGAGATTTCAATTGCGAGACGTAGAAATTACGATATCTCAGCATTCACGGTGCGTCCTCGACTGCAAGGGGAATCAAGATTCTTTAAGTAAGAGCTTGGACACCGATTAGACAATTTTTTATTGATCCGTCATGTATTTCAGGCTAACGAAGGAATTTATATTTTATTGTTTACTTTATCGATTTAGTCATTATGGTAAAAATAATATTTATGTATATGCATTATTGAATTAAATTCATTTTTTAACTCGGGAATAGTCATCTGTTTTTATACCCTAACGGCGAGAAAATGCAAATTGTTGTAAAATTGTTTATTATATTTTCTTCCTCTTTTTAATAAATATTCTTATCTTTAAATATGCAATTTTATCAAAAATTTTTCATTAAAAATACTGTTGTATCAATTAACATCTTTATTTTTTTTAAATATTATCATAATAAGTTATTTAACATGTTTAATATGTATGTTTAATAAAAAAAACTCCAAGTTTATGTAAAAAAAAAAAAAATCGGATGACTACTTCCGTTAAATAATTCTGTGCGGAAAGAACGAGTTTGCTGAAATATCTCTAAAAATTTAAGTAAATACAGATTTGAAAATAATGGATTGTTAAAATAATTATCGCTCAAAATAATTATTAGGATGTCAAAACTTTGCAGCATTACTCATCATACTTAAGTTTTTCACATAATTATTTTAATAGCTCAACAAAATTGTTTTCAGATCTACCTACACTTTTAGATACTTTAATAAAATCGTTCCCATGTGATTTCCAAATTCTTACTTAAGGAACTTTAAGGAAAATTTTAATTGAGTGTTCTTGGAGTCACTTTATTCATACAATTCGGAGATTCGTGTGATAATCAATCCCGATTTGGTCCTCGGTCTCTCGCCGAAATGAAAATCATTGGAAAAAAAAGCGCTTTAGTCAATGCATTAAATTAGCGAGCTGTTAGTTGTAAATTTAGAGTATTTTACGTTGTTGAGTGAAATGTTCTCCGATCGATCGGACTATTCAACAGGATCGGTTATAAAGAAAATCTTGGCTATGTTTGGAACATATACGTGAATTATTTCGTAATATTCACTAAATCAAAAAAGATAAGATCATTTCAAGTTGTCGATTGTAGTTGTGATTTTGCAATCACAATGCAAAAACAATTATTTTAAGGACATAATGTTATTTTGCGGTGCTTGAAAGATGTATATGTACGAAATTGATTAATTTTCTTCGATATTTTATAAGGTAGTCCAATTTGAGTGCTGGTTGCCTGAATACGGAATACGTCATGATTTGTTGTGTGCCGAAAGGCGTCTCACTTATTTGTCAAAAATATTGTATTTATACAATCGGCAGTTTTGTTCTGTAGCGTACTCGATTGGAGGCAAAAGAATAGTGTGTCGATCGTTTCTGACGGCCAAAAGATTAATTATTTATTAGTTCGATGTAAAAGTGATGTACAACGCGTATCACAAGTTTTTTTGTACCAGCAACGTGTTCGTAATAAATTCTATCCTTATAGATAAATTAATAATAGTTTCGACAATATCATACTGTAAGAATTTCCGCGGGGTGTTCATGATTTCGTGATTCGACATGATTTTCACAACGAAAAATCGACAACGTTCACGTGTCAATGACATTGATAGTCCTTATCGTTCGAAGAAGAAAAAAAGAAAAAAAAAATGAAAAAGAAAAGGGAAAAGAACTCGCCGCTCGTAGTCCAAATTCAAGTAGGGATTATTTTAGGTAGTAAGATTTCTTGACACGCGATTTTGCGGCTAGTTAATAAATTTTAGAAGCAAGGGATCGATTGGACAATGAAAGTTATAAAAGTAAGCAAATTCATTATATCAAGAAAAACATATTTAAAAATATCTTTTCTTTTGTCGGATATAATGTTTATTTCACTGAAATATATCTTCATTTAAATACAACGAAATAAAATTTTATTCTTGGAAGAAAATAAATCTATTTTTTTTTTACAATTAATGAAATATGTGAGCTGTTTGGTAGAAATAGAAGTCATTCAACTCTTGCTTAACTTTTTTTTTTAATCTAAACTGCCTGCGTATTTCATAGAAATATATATTTTGTCATTACAATCAAATTTTTTTATAAATAATTTTTTATAAACAAATATCGAAGATATTGTTATATTTGCGTGCAAATATTTCGACTTTTTTTTCTCAATAGTCAATAACTCAACTATTGGTTGCGCTCAGTTGAGAAAATAGTTTTTTGCATCCGTTATAAAATTCTTTAATGTGATTGATTTTGCTTTTAGTTTTTTATTGAATCTAAACATATAAATCATATTAAAGAATTTTACAGCAAATGCAAAACTGTTTTCTCAACTGAACGCAATCATTAAAATTATATAGATATATTTTAGTGATTTTGCGTACTTTTGTAAAATTAAAGATATCGCAATCGATTCTCAGGCCTTGCTGAGATAAAATGAATTGCCGAGCCGAGATGATCGATTCTGTAATCTTTTATACGGAGAAAATGCGCGAAAACGTGAGTGTATGATGAAGTGTGTATGTATACTCCGAATGCAAATATGCTTGATTTGCTTGTGTGTGTGTGTGTGTGTGTGTGTGTGTGTGTGTGTGTGTGTGTGTGTGTGTGTGTGTGTGTGTGTGTGTGTGTGTGTGTGTGTGTGTGTGTGT
>NW_012130072.1:63881-67629 GCF_000143395.1 Atta cephalotes
ATATATATATATATATATATATATATATACGAATATATTATATATATTCATATATGTCCATATACATAACGTTTTTCCCGGGAATTCGTTAGATTGCGCTTATTTCATTCTCGTTTCGATCCACAAGGAAACGGTGTACTATATCGAATTAAGGACTTTTAGTGGAAACTAGACCATTGATCGATGAGTTCTGGCGTGACTGAAAAAAAATTATCATCATTCTCCGCATTGTATATACTACCATCGCTCAGCCCATTCGGAAATGAGTTTCCTTGAGATAAACTGTCAGACTGTTCGAGAAATTTGTTTTTGTACGAGAATACAAGTCAATCGTTCGTTGATTTTTCAATCGGAGCAAAAATATTTGCCGTAGAATTCTTCCTCGCAATCATGTACAAAGCACGTATGGCACGTTTTTACGAGTAGCGATTCTATTATCAATTCAGCAGGACGTTGCGACAAAAGGAGGTCGGAGGAAACGGAGAGGGATTCGGCCATTGCATTTTTATGTTTGTAGTATATACGGATATGTACACAGAATGCTCCGGAGTTATCGCCGTTCGACCGATTTGTGGGATTCTCTCGTACAATTTAGGGTAACGCCGTTTCTGAAGTTACCGGCGCGCGATCTTTCTCGCAACTTTCCGCAAAGATCCAATTTTGTATGTTTGTGTTTTATAGTAAAAATAATTCTCATTACAATGTTTAATTTATTTGTCGTTACTTTTATTCGAGAAGGTCACAATTTCGCTTCTAAATTGATAAAGAGAATTCGTAGATGCAAGCGGAACGGCGACAATTTCGGGGGACACACCCGTACATGCATATAAATAGTTTTACTTAAGATTATTTTAACGAGCTACAATTCTGTTTTTTCTTTTCTTTCTCGAGCTGTCGTCGTCGACAGTTCATACGCGCCGCTCATCGTTGCTGCGCTAGAATCGCGGAATTCGCGATTTTTATTACATGACATGACGACACTCGCCTGGGGAATCGTGCTCTCCGTGTTCATTACTCAGCTTGTGTAAAGAGACTGATCCATAAACTTCTTCACTTTTTCATTTTCATACTTCATCTATTTCATCGTCATCGAACTCGAGTGACGCGCATGCGGAGACCCACGTACAAAAGGGACGTTTTAAAAGCGAGAAGAAAGGAACGAGAGGTGGATCATCGGGATTGATGGCGATCGATGATCATGATCCGCTGTTGTAAAGAGAGAATAATAAATGATACGTGTAGACTTAATAACGGTAACATTTCACCTTTTGTCACCTAATATCTCCTTGAATATTAATTATCGAAGGAAATTTCCCAAGATATGCATGTTACAAGCGTTATGAACTATGTTTCTGAAATGCGGCAATGAAATAAGCGTTCAACTGTTATTCATAGCGTAAACAAGGGAGGGTGAAATCTAATCAATTTGATAAATTACGACGTTTATTTAGATGGAGGTTGACTGCGTCCAAGAGAGATACACATTTCCATCATATTTGCCATTCTTATTAAGATTTATTGTATTCAGAATTAATTATTCATGGATAAAGGTGATCAAGAATGAACTCAACGTAGAAATTATTAGTTTCATGCGTCATATGTATAATGCTTTCTTGAACATAATAAAACAAAATTTCTCTAAACTTTTAAAATTCATATCGCACTACTTTATGGCGGCAACACAAACTTTTGCATAACGCATAACGCATAGTGCATAAAAGAATCAACCAATTAAAGTTCCATTTTTTCATGAAATGGAAGGAGAGGAAGGATTCTGATTTGTTCATTCTTTTCGACCTTTATCACGAGAAATTATGGCGAAACTAATCTGTAACTATACATGACATTGAGTCAAGACTATGTGATATGAAAAAAATTCGGAAAAAGTTTAATTTAATAAAATAACTTTTTTAAATTTCATCTCTCTCTCAATTGTATTTATTAAGTATAATATTAGTCGCACACAGAAAATAATACTTTTAATTAAGGGAAAAATTGAACTAGAAAAAATTAATTTAATCAGCAAAATTGATAATTAAATCTCAATTTGCAATTTAATATTTTAAGTATGATACATATGTATCATATGTAATTAATTTTACTACAATTTTACAATATACGATTTCTGTCATGTATTGTTCTTTATTTTTTTATATGGAAACGAAAGTAATAATTGATATTTAATTAAACCGATTATTGTAGCATGTTACTTATTATTAAAATATTATTTTATTTGTGCAGCATATCAAATCGTAAACAATGCAGTATCATTTTATTATGCATTAGAGTTGTAAGACACAAACATATTAAAAAATGTGATAATAAAGTTTACAGTTTTCTAGTGCATTTGGTTAGTATCGACTCGAAAAATATTTGTTTATGTAAAAAAGAAACAATTCATTAATTTATTTTACATTGTAACAAAATATCTTACGCGTAATATTATAGTTTACAATAGTGAGCACAAATAATATCATTTTGTTGCATGTATAGATACACTGTACAAACTGATAGAAAACTTTACAAAATGGCTAAATGTATCTATTAAGATGTAACAGATTTAACCTATCCAACTCTAAATTAATAAATAATTATATATATTTATATATATATATATATATATATATATATATATATATTTATTTATTTATTTATCTATCAATCTCTTCATTATGAAGAGAAAAAAAGAACTCTCCCTTTTGATTCGCATCGTAAGATAATAGAATGAAGTTTAAACAATCCCTACGTAGATTGTCAATTTAAAATTTACAATCCGAAATATCTTTTATAGATAATACATATTAACAGTTTGTGGTGTTACTATTTTATAACTAATTTACTCTAAGCTAGCCTAGAATTTTTCTCCTCGAATTATATCTGGATTATTTGATTTTGTTTGATATCACCATTAAATACACATGATTATCGTTTATGTCAGGGTGTCATCACCGATGCTAAGGAAGAGAATATCTCGGCTTGCAGCGGTCCGTAATCAACTTCCTCACCGTCTACGGTTATATGTCCACTCGTTCCTTCCATAGGTTCTATTCGAAATGCCTTCACAGGTATCATATCAACGCCAGGGCAAGTCACATGAGTTCCACTACTCAGACCTAATAAAAACTAATAAACAAATACGATAAGTGTCACTGTATAACCATATTGTTTTCTTTTTCTTTCTGCTTTATAATATAGCTTACTTGAACTAAATTGGCTCGTGATATACCGGCTTTAGCTATTAAAAGCCAAATAATTCCATCAGCTAATGCAGCACGTGGCGCAAAAAAATAGTCCTGTCCCAAATGTGTTTGATATGCTGCATGTACCATTATGAATTCTCCTGAAATTGTAAATAATATTTTACATACAATATTCTCCATACATACACCATACAATTCATTTTTAATTCTTATACATTGTGAAAAATGGCATAAAAATTCTATGAATTTATTTTTCGAATATAAATATTGCAATTGAAATGTATTATATTATATTATATATATTTTTTCAATTATGCTCCATTATATTCGGCATTTTATTAAGTGGTACGTGACGTTACTTCGAATTCAACTGGAGTTAAAGGGTTAATAAGTGATGCATTACGCGGCAACCTTTGGCACCATATTATATGACAACAAATACATGTCTTTGAACTCGTCTCTCAAAAATCTTATAAATTATAAATATTAAAAACTAAAATGTTTGTTTCTCTCGTATATAATTTCTAAATATTTCGGTAAGAACTTAA
>NW_012130072.1:68804-78612 GCF_000143395.1 Atta cephalotes
ATATATATATATATATATATATATATATATATATATATTTATTTAAAAAGAAAAGCAAACAAAAAAGAAATTTATTTAAAATTTTCAAAATTTAAATTATTGATGCAAAACTTCCGTTATTTAAGCAATTACCTTGAATCGTTGTCCAGCAATTTGAGAACTGCGATGTTAGCGCCGGAAGTGTAGATGATGGTCCATACATAACTTGATTGTTACAGATGTTTTCTGCATCTTAACGTTACATTTATTAATATTGATGTTATAAAATCAATAAAAGTACATTTGATTTTAATACATACCAATCTCTGTGCTATTATCATCTTCCATACTGTGATAACTCGAGGCGGAACCTGTGCTGAAATAAGTCGACTTTGCTGAGGTTGCGGAGTAGAAGCTGTCAAGTCTATGTCTCCTCTCGTTTTCCGTCTCGAGAGCTAGGTTCTCAGTTATCATGTCGTTATCATCGTAACCGTTCAAATCGTTGGATGATTCACCGAAAGTATTGTAGAAATCTTTCGGTTCTGATTCAGGTTTGGCACAACACCTATATACATTTTTATTTTTCGTAAAGAAATTCAGTAAAGCGAAAAGAAATGACATAGTTAAATAATATATTATTTTTCTTATTACGTTTAATATATTTGTGTAAAGTTATCGAAAATATTTTTAGAGCCAAACAAGTTAAACTCGGTGAATATGCAGCGTGCATATATACTTTAATTTCAATACATACAACATACAGTGACATTATTTTTCGAGTAGATTCAGTTTCTCTGTATCTTCAAATATATAAAATAGCTTCAAGAGAATCGATGAAAAAACTTTTGTATACATACTCTGAAATTATCTTTGATATCTAGCGCGTGGTACGTTGATAGATAATCACGTTGTCTTAATAATATATATCTTAATACGTACATAACGTACAATTATATACGTATTAAGGTATATATCTGTCATTACATTTAAAAAATCCGTTATTATCTTCACGCAGAATTATTACCTGTCCAATTCGTCGCCGTAGCTTCTCGAATGCGACAATATATTCTCCGCGATATAGTCCTTGTGATATATATTGCCGTTTTCCATATTTTCTGTCGTGGGAACCTTGTTGCAAGGTAAATACGACACTTTACCTTTATATGTTCTCAATCCTATTAGACGCGCTACGCTCCATACGGTAAATCTTTGACCTCCGATGGCGCGAAGTCGTTCACTTTCGATGTCAATATCAGCCAATAGACCCCAGCCCACCGACAGAAATGAGAAAAGAATTTGATTTCTAGTTTCTACGCGTACAATATCCATCGATGTCTTTTTACATTTGACCGCCGATAATGCGCTGATAAGCAAAGGATTGCGATCGTACGGTTCTCTGAAACATTTATTTATTCTTAGATTACACGTTTTCAGCAATAATTTTATTAAAACATCAACAGAAAGAGAAGTACAGAACGTAACTAAATCTCTGCCCTTACAGCAATTAACAGAGAAAGATTCAAAGTTTTTTTATCTGCAATTTAGAACTTTATAGTACATACAGACAACTGGCTAAAATTTTTGCTTCGAGTTGTGCCAAATGATCAGCTCTAGTCAAAGATTAAATAAACAGAGACATTTTTGTGACATTTTTGAGACTATTTTTTTTTATTATAAAAAAGATAATTCTAAATAAATATATATATATATATATATATAATGTATATGCCGAGCAAGTGAAAGGTAGAAGAACACTAACTTCATTAAATTTACATTTTTAGCGATTATTGCCTGAATGAACTTTAGTATTTCCCGTTATACTTTATTTAAATATATTGACTTTCGATTCAGCAAAAATATATAAAATAGCTAAATTTATCAAAATAATTTTTTCTTGTAGATTAATGTCATTCCATTTTTTTCATTCAATGCTATTCTTTCGAAAACTTTACCGATACGTATTTATATAGATTATTACGGAATGAAACCGGTAATATAAATATTTTATCATATGTCAACATCCAAGGTTAATTTTATTAAAATGCAATTTTGTGATAAAAAAAATGATAATTAAACTGCATTAAGAGATGAACTTACTTCTTAGCGTGAGCAATAGACTTCGCCAAACCATTGCCGGAGCCGCATGGTATCACCCCAAGCGGCAATTCGCGCAGAGCTTTCTCCCAATCGGGCCTTTGGAAGATTCCGTTCACTACCTCGAAGACGATTCCATCGCCACCAACCATCAACAGACCGCTCCACTGATAAATATCTCTTGTGCGCACGAATTCACGAGCGTAATTAGAACACTTGGTAACGTGAATCTCGTAAGATCTCTCCGCTTCCGACAAGATTGGATGGATCCTCTTCTGGAAGGTATCTCTGCCTCTGCCAGGTCCTGATTTCGGGTTCACCAACACCAGAAGTTTCCGATTCTCACCTGGACACGCTGAAACATTATTGAGAGCGAATGCAAGAGAGTTACATTGTCTCAGAATCTCTTATTTTTGTAATTCCGTTATTATTTGAAAGACGCTATTTCATGTTTTTGGCTCGAAAACTCATTCGGCATCGAAAAATCATTCTCGGATAAATAATTTCAATCAAATGCGAGACGTGCGCATACTATATACTTTTTAAAATAATGCAATTGACAAGATACTTTCGAAAAGCAAAATTTCTATTCTTCTAAACGGATTCCTTAGCATATCCTGATCCTTATCGTTTATTATTTCCGGAGAAAACATAAACTCTTATCACAAAAAGCATCAAGCATTCAGTATTCAGGATGCATCACGTTGCTCTTTATTACTTTGAAGAAGTTCCGCTTTTTTCAAAAAAGCGAAGAGTCGGCCTAGGCAAAAAAATTTTTAGTATGTGAAACAGTATATCTCTCATTCGCATCGACACGCAAGTATTTAAAATTGAGATTAAATGTTAATTAAGTGCCAAAATTATCGTTTTTGGTTCATATTTACCATTTATTTACGATCAAATATTTTCTTTCAATTTTATTTGCATTACTTTAAAATGCCATCTTTTATTTATAATATGAATTTCTTACAATACGATTTTTTCCATATGCATAATTAACACATTATAAATTATCAAATTGAATAATTATTTATTCAATTTAATGATTTAAACCTGATAGATCTCGTAATAAATCAATTTCGCTACTGAAAAGTTTCATTTTCAGCAAACAAATCCATCGAAAAACATTCTATTCAAGTCCTGTTTTGATATATTCAATATTTGATATATTCAATCGCGTTAAGGAATTAATGTTCATAACATATTTTTGTCACTTACTGAGACTCATATATTTGCTTTGTAGACATATATTTTGATAACTGACTTGACACCAAATAAGTAATAGCTTAATCATGATTACACAATAATCATGATTACATAATAGGTAGCAGTTGTATCTTCTATGTGCGATTAAAAACGTATAAAAAAGTATAAATATTTATCTTTTCTGGTGAAATATGAAAACGATCACAAATAAAATGTGTACAAAAAAAATCAATGCCATATAAATTTTATCATGCGTATATTTAACAATATGTTTAAATAAATAATGTTACGTAAGTAAGTAATAAAAATAAATGCACCCTGCAATCTTGATCCAACTGCTAATTCATTATTAAAATTCACAATTTGCAATCGTTAGAGATTAATCGCATACGTGAGATTATTCTCTGACAAATTCAATCGCTGCGTATCTTCAACTTCATATATAAAGGAAGTATAATTAATATACAGCACGTGTATTAATATTAATATTTTAAATAAATTATATACATATGAAAGTTGTACTTATAACATTCTATTTTTATTAGACAATACATTTTTATAATTTATTTAGGTTGGGTTGTTCCAACTTTCAATAAACTTTAGCTCACAATCTTACTCTTACTCTTTTATTCTTTTGTTGTTTATCCATTAGATAAATTATCTATCATCTATATATCATCTACGAAATTTTATTGAAGAAGGTTAAAAGATTAGCTGAAACATGTATAAGTAATATGATATGATATAGATAGAATATTTTAAAGAAACAAAAATTGCACGCCAATTCCCAATTGCCTGTTATTCCTTTTACTTTTGTGAATTTATTATCTTGGGAATTTAGTTCGAATTTATTTACCACTTAAATTATCATACATTTATGTTCCATCCGAAGATGGAACAACTGAGTTTATCATTGTTAAATCTATAATATCAAATTTAACCTAATTTAAGTCATCACTCTTCCTACTCAATATACGTCAATAGCGTCAAATTGACACTATATAGTGTCAAATTTAATTATATTTTGGTGTAAAATAACGATTATATTGAATAGGAGCAGTGGAGACTTAAATTAAATTAAATTTGACAACAAATTTGACAGTGTGTGTACATTATTATTTTTATTCTTAATAAATTAAAATTTTAAAAAATAACAAATATTTTTGTATGAGTACTTTAAGTATTCAAAATAACTTGTGCAACATTTTTTTGCAATTCACCAATTAGTTACACAAAGATTTCAAACAAATAAATATTTTGTTTATTTATAAGACAATCAATTTCTATATCGCAATGTAACTTTTTATGAATCTCTTAAATACTTAAAGTGTACTTATATAAAAATATTGAGATTTTTGTCATTATTTTAAAATACATTTTTATATTTTTTAATTGGAGCAGATAAAAAAAATACTATTTGTTGAAATAATTTTTTATGCGATGATAAAACGTCATTAAATTTTTTATATTATTTTTGAATGCTGAATAACCTGTAATTTTTTTATAATTTTTTTATTATTTGAAAATATCAATCATATGTCCTTAATATTAAAAATCGAAACTTTCTTATAATACATAAGTTAGAAAAATCTTTTATTATTTTAGAAAGAGTTAACTCTACCTTTATATTTATCATTTATTTACTTGCAATAACAGATAATTAGATAATTGCAATCTAATGTTAATTAACCTGTAAATGTTCAATGTCACAGAGTGTTATTGTTCAACATCAGTAATAATAAGATAAATGATAAATATACAATTTTTTTTCAACTATCGAGACAAGAAAAATATAATCACACAAGATCAGCGCGAAAAGCACTATGCAACTCTATCAATGAAAACAATAAAAAAAACGTCAAAGGATGTTTGTGCAGGAATTATTTGGAAAAGATCAAGTGTATTTTAAGAATCACATAATTACTCTTAGTAATTACATAATTAAATATTGAATATATTAAAGATTGATAATTATGCAAATAGCTCTATAATTTACAATTTATCAAAGTAAATAATTTATAAATTTATAAAAGTAAACAACATTCAAAATTAAACAAGATGATAAGAATTTTAAATGGGCAAGTTACCTGCGTAATGGAAAATTTGCTTGCTAATCTCGTTTCGCATCTTTCCTCGTGAGTGCATCAACTGACAATATAGCATACCTAATTCGCAACAGCATAACAAAGAATAAGGAAAAAAAAGCATATGCGTGCGTTGATCTAGCCGAGCCTTTCTATTTTTAAATCGAAGTTACTTAACGCATCACAAAAAAATTCAAGGAGACAAAAACTCATGAAAATCTTGTCACTTTCTGGAATATATGTGTGCACGTAGTATAGAAAAACTCATCAATTCTCGGCTTTCTCGTAAAACTCTCACAATGATAGTCCGCTCAGAAAGGTGCTTATTGTTTTTCAATTCTATATCAGCGTTTACTATAAATAATGTGTTACATAACCACAAGCATAACGTAATTTGCATCGCGGCGGCTTGTTACGAACACACAATCCTTTCCAAACATTTCCGCATTCAAAGTAATAACGAGTACGTATAAATAAAATAAATAAATAGACCAATACTTTCGATACTGTCGACGTCAGTGCATATTTAATTAAGGATATGGCGCTATTATGAATAGCAATTATAATATGATATGAAAAGAAGTACAAACTTATAACACTATTAAGCTTGTACAGAAATAACTGTTGCGACCTTCAGGAATTATCAAAAATAAGATAAAGTATAGATTATCGCTAAAGAATAAGATATGACAAATTTGTGTTATATCTTATTTTGTTTGTGTGATATAAATTTATCTATCAATAAACATAAATGTTTAAAAAAACTAATTTTCTGTATGACCTGCGCGTCTAAAACTCGATCGCATCAATATTTTACTTTGATTTTAAGCGAAGCTTAAAGATTTCTCTTTCTTTTTTAAAAATCGATAGACAGACAGAAAGGTATACTTTAAAAATTATTTTTATAATATCAATTTTTGTCGATTATTTATCATTACGGCATGAATTCATCGTATTGAGTTATTAATCACATTCTCTTTAAAGTATTTGTATTATTGAAGTAAAACTTCGAAAGTCATTAATTAAAATTTTATATTTATAAAATTATGTTAATAAGAATTGTCAATAAAAATTATATTCTAAAAATGTTATTTTATTATATATCTACATTCAACGCATAAAAAATTAGACCCTCTTATTACTCTCTTCTTCCGTTTTCGAATCATAAACTTTTTTTAAAAATTGTACACATGTATTCTTTTCTTGTAATTCAGATGTGATAACCGTAATCATATATCAAGTGACAATCAATGGGCGCATTCAGGGGACTCAACAATTAAGTGAGCGCTCGCTGCTATTGTGTATTCTTTTAGATCATCCAATCAGAATTTTAGATTTAAAAGAATACATCAATAGCAGTGAGTGTTTTCAACTGTGTTTTGAATCTGCTGAACGCAGCCAATGTCTCCGATGTAAATATGTACTTGATGGATGATTTTATATTACTTTCTTCAAATAAACAAGATCGTTAAATTTATAACATTAGTACTCGATGCTCGAATGCTACCTAATAGACAAAGATACCGGACTTTGCTGTTACCATTTAAAATACAAACATTACTACCGCAATGAATTTCTCAAGTTCGAACGTAAATAAAACGACGTACCGGACTTTCCTCTTTGTACTTGAAAATGACGCTTATGTACAACAATGCTGAATCGTGTTCGCGCGAACGCATACATGTGTACATCGTGGAAAGATTTCAATCGGATATCGATGTTGAAATCATGCAACGTATGCCAAAAGGAAGATTGGAAAAACTATAAACTTGGAAACTGCATTTCGCAATCGAGACACCTTCTTTCATCGATGATGTTATGACACAATTGTGTTCGCAATCGAGCAAAAGTCAATGTCATAAAAATATAACGTCTCATGTATATCGTATTTATATTATACAATAGAGAGTTTTTGCAATACCGTTTATTCAGGTACGGTGAATGTTAAGATCAGGTTATCTTCTTCTTAACAATTAATTAAGAAAAAGATAACGTAACTTTAACGTTCATCATATCTGAATTTACGTTATTGCAAAAACTTCCTAATAAAACATAGAAATCAGTGAAATATCATAATTGTATACATAAAGTGAACATATTACTCACAACATATTACAATAACTTTGAATTAGTTGACAATTTTGAATTATCTGATGATATTTATAAAGAAATATTAATAAAAACGAATATTTAAAGAAATTAAAATAACTAATCAGGATTTTTATGGTATTAAATTATTTATCTCAGAGTTGAAAAAATTTCACATTTTTTTAAAATAAAGTTCATGCCAGTGGAGAAAATCGGTTTTTCCGGAAAAAAATCGATAAAAATTGGCCTTTCTATTAAAAATAATAAAATAAATTTTAAAAATCTTTTTTTATCACTATTCTAATTTACAGTCCCGATCTATATTTGTAAAAAGTTTCAATTCTGTTACTACTCTCTTAATCTGAATCAATGGATAATCACTGATATCATTGTCAAGTATACTGGTAATCAGCGAATGTGAGATCTCTAACCTAACTAACTTTGTTTTGTGACCTAATTAATCTTATTTTAATATTTAAATTCAATGGTATTGAAAGATTGAAATTAACGTATAAATATCAGTTATAATGCTCAAACATTTTTCCTTTTTTTGTTGAACTTCACTGATTATCAAAGTATGCCTAATTAATGACTATCCACTGATTCAGATTTAGATATTTTTGTTATTAAGAATTAATATAAAAAAATATTCAGTAACTTAATTTTTATATCTTTATTTATAACTTTATTTAGCACTTCATTTATAGAAAGTTATTATTTTTAAAATGTATTTTACATATATATTATCATTATCAATAGTGCAATGATTTATATCAGGTCTTGGCCTCCTGCAAAGATAATAACCATGATCAGGCATTGCTCTCTAATTTTCTTAACAGTTTTAATAATATTTTTCGATAGTATTTTTATTAACATTTTTAATTTTTACAAGAGTAAGTTATTAATTCAATTTATACATTAATTTGATTTAAAAACTTTCTTAACATAAGATTTCATTTTTTCTTTAAATCAGTAATAGTTAATATGATTCAGTAATTAAAAACATATCATTTTGCATAAAGTTATATAATTACATTTTAGTATTAAAATATTAATCACTTTTATAGTTTTTGCCAATTTATTTTGAGTAAAATACGAGAGAGTAAAAACATTTTATATAAAACAATTAACATAATTTTTCCATCCTTTGGATTTTTCCGATCAATTTTGTTTACTTGCAGTTTTCTTACACTTATATATGCGAATATGCGATATATGCAAATATGCGATATAATAATTAGCAAATACAATTAGTCTATATACAATTAGTCCATATACAATTAGTTGAAATCAGACTAGATAAAATTTAAGATAATACATCGAAACTTTAAATTAGTATTTTGCACATTAGTCATGTACATACAAATAAATCTGTTTAGAACCATCTAAGTTCATTACTGATTGATTCAATTCCCTAAAAAAATTCCAATGTTAATAAATCAAAGATAATACTTTTTCAATGTTACTTTGCCATAAATTTTAAATCAGGACGTCTTCCCATTAATTATCACTAAAGAAATTGATTTTAAAATAAGTTAAAACATATATCCTTTCGTTGAGTAAAAGAGTAATAAATTTCAAAATTAATAACTTTTCAGTAAAATATTTTTTAAATGAAATGTTTTAATTAGAATAGTGAATATGTAAAATTTCACTTTCTTTCCAATTGTAATGTTATTTTCAATTGTAATGTATTCTTCAAAACTATATTACAAATTTTCAAAATACGAATACTAACTCTAATGCAAATTTTATTCGTAATCAGAGTTGTAACATTTTTCCATACACAAACAAATGTTAAACAAACATTTGTTTGAGAATTACAACTACTCTTTTTCCATGAAAATACATAAATCTTTTAAGTCAATTTTCACTACTTAAAAAATGTAATAATTTTGCTTATATCACTTTTCTGTCGACGAAGCGATATGCTAAATTCAGTATTATACAATGCTGGAAAGCGTTAACTTTTTCCGTTACTTTTTATAAAACAATTTGATAATGACGTTGCAATTTTTAACTAAACACTAAGGTTATGTTAATATTGCAAAGGTCAACTTTTCTAACCTTAGCACTAACTTTAGCGTTTAGTTATAAAAAAATTGCAACGTCGGTTTATTATAAAAAAGTAACGAAAAAGTAATGGAAAAAGTAATATTTCCAAATTCTATCTGAACTATTTATAATACACAGAGAAAAAATGTACTAAATTTTAATAAATATTTGTTTGACTAATACTTAACATTTACTTACTATAGATAAACACTTACTTAAATAAAAAATGAATTAAATCAAATTAATAGTTTATGTACCAAATAAATATATAAGACATTTAGTAAATATTCAGCTCTATATAT
>NW_012130072.1:78676-84152 GCF_000143395.1 Atta cephalotes
ATTTAATACATTTTTCTGTCAGTTATATAAATCTTGCTCATAAATCTTCAAGTTTTATTTTGTAAATGTTTTTCTTAAAATTTTTTACAATAATTAAAAAGTCATATATAATAATCAGAACTTTACAAGCTGTGCCCAAGAAAAAATGTTTTATATATAATTATATATAAAATTATATAATTATATATAAAATAGTCCATATACATAGATAATTTTTTCTCGGGACCGCATCTCATGCTCACCGAATAGTGTCATTTCATTTTTAAAAATCCAATATTTTTGATGTTTCGGAAAAAAGTTTCTAAAAAATGCTCTAAAATCGCTTTGCGAGAAAAGACATATTATATTTTATAAAATTCCAATACCAAGAAATTCTTAAGAATGATCACATTTATTGTGAAAAATATGTATCTTATTTGCCACTCTTATTCCATCATTTCTACAAAGTTTTAAAACTGATTATGAAATATCATTTATTCATACAGAGATGGAATATAAAAAAAAATCACACATAGTACATGTCACACACTAAGTACATGTTCCTTATATCTTCATTGCTAAAACTTAAATCACGAGATCACGTGGTCTACGCGTAATGACTTTACTAGGAAGATTACAGATTATATAAGTAGTTATGAAAACGCACGATCTGCAGGAACTGCAATCACTAAAATATAGTATGCTGTACTGTAAGTGTGCGTTATAGTCCATATGCAATTGGCATTTGCACACAAAAGTACTGTAGGGAGAGAGCAGGATCATTACTCGATAATAGATGCATCAGACAGCCTCTGATGCAAGAAAAGAATATTAAAAAAAAAAGTCAAACCACAGTTACTTCCATACTTCTGTGGAAGGGAATCCCTAAATATATGATATTATCAATATTATCGCTATATTCACAGAATGAAAGTTAAATATAATTATTTCATTTCCGACATTCCAATATTATTACGGAAATTTTCAAACAAAGCTGTTTGTGAAAAATCGAAATCAACTTTATTATACGGAAGAAATAACTTTGCTGAAATATTAAAAAATTTAGGTAAATAAAGATGTGAAAATAATTTTGTTAGAAAATAATTTTGTTTATTGTTGATTTATTTGTTAAAATAATTATATAGAACGCTCAAATATGCTCAAATATAATGAGCAATGCTGCAAAAAGTTTTGACATTTTAGGAAAGCGTATATAATTATTTTGATAATCCAACAAATTTCTTTTCAAATTCGTATCTAGCTAAATTTTTACGACTGGCTATGAAAGATTGTTGTATATTCTAGCAAAAAAAATGTCTTTTATATAAAATATATTTTTATCTATGGGACATGTTTGGATTTTTACCTGCATGCTCCCCAGATATCATATTATTCTTGTTTACCGAACGTTAAACAAGGATGACATAACGCTGTAGAAAGAATTCAGGTGGAAATCAGAACACGCCTCTGAATGAGTGATAAAAGTAAGACATCAAAAAAGAAAAAATTTATGACTTTATAATTAAAATTATGCAAAAAAATGAAAAAGATTTTAATTTTTCGGCTTCTTGACATTGATTTTAACAAAATTTATTATTTTTATTTTTATTATAAATTTATTATTATTTTTATTTACTTTTCCACTAAATATCTTTAGAACTCTAGCAATAGAATTATCTTTCTTCATATCTGCCTAGTAACACAGAGAATTCAAAAAGAATTAAAAAAAAGAATTTAGTTCAATTTAGAATTCATTTTCAGACAAAAAGAATTCTTTTTCTGAACAATTCTGAAAAGAATTCTTATTGCATCTGAAAATTAACTCGAAATTGATGCTATATGACTGAATTTTTCTTGTTCTATCTAGATGGCTTACTAATAAGAAAACTCGCTGTATCACAGTCGTGCCTTCCGATTATTCCGATTATTAGAAATGCGCAAGTCTGAATAGACATATAATTTTAAAGCAATCATAAGAAAAAGATAATGCCTACATGCGCTTACATGCTATTGTTTTATGACATAACACAAAAACGAATAATCGGATATTCATAATCGGTTTTATATTTAAGATCGTAAGATTTTAATACATACCGATACGAATACAAGATTTTATACATACCGAGAAAAATACATACCGAGAAAAAAATAATTTATTAACTAAATTAATTTAGTTTGTCTTTATTTCTTTCATTATAGAGAATGTATATGTTTAAGTCAAATATAATATATTTGTTTTTTAAATGTATATTCTTAAAAGAAATAAAGACAAAGTAAATTAATTTAGTCAAGCAAATAATTTTTTTTCTCGGTATGTATTTACGATCTTAAATGTAAGAATCGATTATGAATATTCGATCTATATTTATACGGCTACGATTGTTCGTTTTGTGTTATGTCATTAAACAATAGCATAAATGTACGTAGGTTAAATAAACAATTTTTTTTCTTAGTGTAATTTCCCGATGTTTAAACCAATTACAGAATTGTATTAGCGTTTTAAAACATAATGATTTTGAAATAAAAAAACTATGATAATAGTCATAATTCATAAGCTGCGAAACTCGAATATATAGATAACTATGTGAGTAAATTATACAGATAATACTAATTTCTTGATATAGATTCGATTATCCTACGTTCGAATAATATATAAATATCCTATAAATATCAGAATTGAATGAATCTTGGTCTAAGTCATTGCTTATCATTCTGTAAAATATTTCGTCAAGTTAAAACGTTCGATAAATAAAACAGCCGTTGAAATTAGAAAGAAAAAATTATAGATATCATTTGATAGACAACAAAATAATATTTTGCAACAATCAGCTAATTGCTGTTTACAATTTGATTTCGTAAATCAAATTTGCTCAGTGATATATTGATCAGTAATAAATTAATATCTGTTTAATCTATTTACGCCTTTTAGGCCCAGTTGTTTCACCTTTTAGTAAATTTTATCTATTAGGTAAATCTGACAATCCGCGCATGTGATTGGGAAAGCTTGCTACTTAAACAGATAAAATTTACCAAAAAGGTGGAACAACCGGCCTTTAAACGCGCAGCCGGATGTACCATCAGATGTCGTTATTATTGTTATAAAGAGATTCTATGAAAGGTCAATTTACAAAGAAAAAGATAGAAATTGACCTAGAAAAACAAATATTACTATCGAATATTTTATCACTCGTATAGACAATTTTATTTATCTAGAGCCATAATCTTATTATCAATTGGATTACGATTAGTGCTAACATTTCAATCAATCAGAATAAAACAGCCACTGATTAGTTAAAAAGTAATCGCGAATTATAATCGACCATCGCTTATATGATTACGACTAACATAGAATACAGAATCGTATAAAACAAAACGTTGTTAATGAATGCTTTATTTTTTCTCCGTGTCCAGTCGATCAATGATCAGAGAATATCCAATGAAAACAATAATCGAGATGGTCCTAACTCACCCCCGACCAACGTCTCCAAATTGCCGTGGCTGGGACTCATAAGATTTTTCGGCACCGGCACGTTGGCGACCAGGCACTTGATTGCCAATCGCCACCTGCTGGCCTCCCGCAGATTATCCTCATACTTGTCGAAGCTGCGGAAACGCAAAGTAATTGTTGTACGTTCGCGCCTCAACGTGACCTTCATGCGCGTTTTCTTCAACGTGTACGCATATATGTAGAGGTACGCCGACATGTCGAGCTCATCGCACTGCTGGTAGAGCTCGGCCGACTCCACTAGCTTCATCTGCGACTTGGACGCGCCCGGTCGGCAGGCGCAGCTGCCCGTGTTTCTGCGCTTCGACCGCATGCATCTGCAACCGATGATGTCACCTAAGGCGATCGTCTCGATCTTTGTCGCGCCATTGTGCTCCTTTTGCAAGCTCAGACCCTTCTCCGTCAGCTTCACCTTGTAATACGTATTCCGTTTCGACGTCACGTAGAAAATCTCCTCGAGGACGGCGCTCGAGGTTCCTTGTACGCTATCCTCCATGGGCCAATGCTTGCGTTCCACCATTTGTTCGGGGAACAAGTTCAGAGACTATAACTTATTGTTAGAGAAAAAAAAAATATCACCAATCCGAAATCACAACGGCAATATCTTTTCTTTCTCGCTTTATCAGTCAAGTGTTATCGCGTCGGTCGGTCGGGTCGTCGTGATTCTTCGCCGTTCTTCTCTGCACGCCCGTTGATTTCTTATTCGCGCGCATACGGCGATCGATTGAGCGACGATCGCATTTAAATCCTAAGAAAGGAAACAAGTTTACGAATTGTCGTAAACAAACAAGATATCTCGGACAGGATGGATTATTTGCTCGTAGATGTTTATATAGAACGTTGTGAAACGCGACCGTGCGCGTTCACGTTCACACTGTCACGATAACGTGTAGTAACGAGAGATCGGTCGGCCGGCGTTTTAACGTATAGATAGTACTCGTGGCGGTTAGCACGTGCAGGCGAGCGGACGAGCGGACGGACGGACAGACGTAGGCACCTCCTAAATGACTATCGTCGAGGCACCGCGTCTCCGGTTCAACGAAGCTCGAAGGAATGCTCCGAAATGACGGCCACCGTATCCTCCGCCGTTGGAAAAGTGCTGAATTTTCCGATATCAAGAAATCACAGACATTATCGATAATCTTCTTGTAACCACCATGCACACCTGCTTAAGTCGCGAACACAAGCAAAGGTCCGCTTTCCGGCGAAGACTACTTATCAGTCACTGCTCGGACTGATGCACGCCAGCGACCCGCAAACGGCACTCCAAGTGACGTCGACCAATGTTATTCAAATACACGGGTGTTCACGAAGCGACAAAGCCGAAAGACGATCCCATACCGTTCAGGTCCGTATTTATCGGGGCTGCTAACCCTACGAGAGCCAGCAACAGCAGTAACAGCAGCGGTATCGCGTCCTCCCCCCCCTCTCTTCCTCCCTCCCTCACTGCCACCACCCCTCTCTGCGATGCATAGCCTGACTTACCTCTCCCCTCTCCCGAATGAGCGGATTTCCAGCTGCGCGGTGAACTTTAAGGCTGCGCCACGCCGACGAGATTCAATGAGGTCCAGTAATTCAGTCTTAATCATTTCCGGTTTGGGTACCTTATACCTTTCAACAAAAAATACAGATAGTATAAGTATAATACAATGAATTGCAGTGAATCATCACGTCCTTAATCGAAGATCGACTCACTACGCTCGTGGGCATTATCTATCCTTGTTTAATTATCATAAACAAGGATGAAATGATTTCAAAGCCTCGTGAGCATGAATCGAGCTGCAGCACTTACTTTGTTAATAAAAACAAAAAATGAAATGACGTTATACTGTTTCTCTTATCGGAAAACACTATTTATTGTCGGACAATTAAATTAAAAAATTGCTAACTGCAAAAACTTAAAATTAACTAATCATATTATTTTATTTTCCTTGCACATTTTTTGCAGATTATAATTTAATATTATTTTGTAAATGATACTTTATATATATA
>NW_012130072.1:84172-89182 GCF_000143395.1 Atta cephalotes
TTATTNTNTATATATNTATATATATATATATATATATATATATATAGAGAGAGAGAGAGAGAGAGAGATGATTAATTTTCAGCTTTGCAGTTGAGAATTCTTACATTTAATTGACCAAAAAGAATAAGCAGAGATAATAAGATCGGCTCGAATTTAAAATGCAGCCAATAAAAGGAATAAGGAATTAAAAATAAAAAATAAAGAGCTCAATCTACTAGAAATTAGATACACTGGAATACACGATTTCTGATTGAAATGTTATTCCTTATTTCTAATTCCTTATTCCTTTTATTGTGGCTGCATCATAAGAGTTTTAAGGTAGAAGCACAGATTTTTGCATAATGCATAAAATATAAGAAAATCAACCAATCAGAGTCTTTTATTTTATAGAAAGAAAGGAAATAAAAAACTTTAATTGATTCATTTTCTTTGCATTTTCTTATGTACTATAAGTTATGTAAGACTGTGCTCCTGCTCTCTTAAGGAGAACTTTATATAATATATCTTTAATATATTAAGTAACACATTAAAGATATAATTTGATGATTTTTATCATGATAAAATAGTGATTTGATAAAATAAACAACTAAAGGCTAAATGATAAATAACTGGCTCGTTTATAGATAATTGCAATAAATTAGTTTTTTATTGTTCGTGCAATGATACAATTAGCAATAATATTCTTTATCAACATCTTTTATTTGAATGTCTTATAAACTTCCAATTCTTTAATATTTATTTTAGAATAAATATTTTTTCTGTAAAATATATATTTTGTTATATAAAATAAATACTTCTTTTTTAAACATGTTAAATATACATGCACAATTGTATCGAAAAAATATTTGTAGGCGATAAAGAAATTAGGAATAAAGAAAATTACTTTAGAAATAACACACGAGATTAAACTATTTTATACTTAAAATTATAAAACATACAAATGGGAAAAATGATATACAGATTTCGTAATTTTAAAATATTAGTGTTTTTTTTTCTTATACTTTGTATTATAATTATTATAGATATATGAGAGATATATAATTTAATAAAGTTAGTAACTTTTTAAAAGAAGACTATGTGAAAAATAAGTTGAATTTTGGTAAAAAAAAAGTTAAAAACGTATTTCATTAAGTATGCAGCAGTAAAATTTTTCCGACAAAGAAATTCCAGAAAACGAAAAAATATTCACATTAAGAAAACATCACGTAAAAAATAATTTTAAAAAATATGATGAATGTGAAAATTAAACAAGATATATGAATGCCTATTTTAGAATATATTATATTTGTAAAATACTTACAAAATATTTATAAGTTTTATTTGTACATAAAGATTATGCGTTTTCTTTGTGTTCAGATCCATTCTTGGAATGCCAACGTTTCGTGAATGAAACTTGCAGTTCACTTCATCAAGCCAAGGAGCAATCTGATACTTTTAAGTAATTAAGTTTTATTTGTATATTTATGAAACATTTATCAAAATATTTTGTAAATATTTTTGTAATTTTAGATTACAAAGATTATAAAGATTTATCACTATTCACTTATATTATGAAATATTTATCATAAATGTTAAGAAAATATTTAATAAAGAATTAGCTACTAAATCTTTAATATGGAAGCCGCTATTTCGATGAGCCATGAAGACGGAATATTAAGGAGAGAGATATTTAATCAATAAAGGTGTTATCAAAAAGATGGAACATATAGTTAAAATACATTTCTTTTGTAAATGATCTAAAATAATTCTATTTTAGCAAAGAAAACTTCTTACAAAACAGCATTTGCTTTATTACTATGTAAAGTAGAATGTTGATTTACACTCCGTAAAATAAATGACATTTTCAGCAAACATTTTAGAAATATTCACAAAAAATATTTATTTATATTTATCTATATTCATCATAAATACTATAAAAACATTTAGCATTTATATAATAATACTTCCAATAAAGTTTATATTTATATAATAATACTTCCAATAAAGTTTATATTTATATAATAATACAAAAATATAATAAATATTCACGAATATTTATCATAAATATTCTGTGCTATCTGGATAGAAGTCTGTCGAATTTAAAAAAACTTTACGCAATAAATTATACATTTGCTTTAGATTAGCAAAGAGAAGAAATAATAGAGAATTAATTTCGTAAACATATATATATATAATGTTAAAGTTAACTTGAAACTTTGCACTTCGTATTTTTTCGGGTTTATTTCTTTCTTTTTCTTTTTCAACTAGTTGTCTCTCACAATTTAAAACACAATTAGCTATTCAATTAATTTTATTCTTTCTTTCTTTCTTCGAACTGTCTTAAAACTATTGTGTTTAATAGAAGCAACTCATTGAATTATTAACACTATGTGCTAACACTATATTTTCACAGCGTGAAGCAGCTTTAAAGTTCTTCGTCATGTAAGAAAGAAAAAGAAGCAAAGTGCATAGTTGCACGCTAAAGTGACGGATAACGACACAGTAAGGGCCCTTATCATAAATATTGCTATGTAAATACTGCTATATTATAACTGTAAATAATGATAAATTTCAAATATATTTAATATTCATAGAATTTGCGAAATGAAACGAAAAATTTTTGAAGAATATGAATAAGTTTAATTTTTTGTTTATTGCCATCATTGTTTCATTTTTTATTTCAAATTTTTTTTAAATCTATTTTGTTAATTAAAAAGACGCATCTATGTCTTAATGTAAGTTTTATTTGTTATATCCTAGCGAAAATAAAAATCGGAGCGTTAGAACAGATATGATCCTCCAGATATGATCAACGTATGCAAACATCATATACATACATGACATACGTAATTATCCATATTGAATGTAGATCAATATTTAGCAAATGTATGCGAAGTTGGCGTATACGTTGACCATATAGTTTGGAAGCGCCTTTAGCCGAATATAAAGGAAGATAACAGAAATATCAATCTTCAATGAAGCGTAAATTGGAACAATGGAACGTAAAAAAAGTTGTTCTAATTTTTTTATACTTCCTAAAAGTTTTGTTGAAAAGTTTTGTCTTCAGAATTATATTCTTCCTTTACATTTGGTTTATGCTTCAATTTTTATTTTTGTCAGGGTAACATCAGTAACTATATATAACACATTTATATAAAAATATTAATATTATAAAAAAATTGAGAATGATTTTAGAAAAAATTTAAATTTAAATTCTGGAAATTATTTCATTAAATATAAATACATATACACATACATAAGCAATTTATTGTTATTACGTTTTTTTTATTATTATTATTAGGTATATATATCTTTATTTTATTTTTCTTTATTTTATTCGTGTCATACAGTTATTTTTATGTCTAAAAATATAAAACATATATTATGAGCCAATGCCAATTATATAAATTAATGGCATCGTATTATTTATCGTATATAAATAAACTTTGTTTCAGCATTAATTTTCCAGAAAGACGATTTCATATTCTTATAAAAAAATGTATTAATTGAATGCTTTTGCATTATTCACAAGTCTAATTTTTTAATATATCTTAGGTATACATAATTTTGAATTACTTAACCGTTATCTTACTGAGAAATTAAGTAGACATATGTATGCATAAAAGAAAAAGAACTTTTCACTTCATGTAAATGCAATTAAATTTTATCTCTCATTAATTTTCTTTTGGACTAGAGTAGTCCAAAATTTTTGAAATTAAAATACCGCAGCAAGAAAGTTTTCAAAAAATAAACTATAAAGGTAGTAAATAAATTACAAAAATCCGAGCAGTAAATTTTTGAAATATAAAGGTAAAAAATTAGATAATTACGATTAAACGACCATTTGTCTGCGCATCAATATGCGATATATGCTAACGATTGCACATGCATTCATAGATTATTAGGCAAGATTGTATGCATAAAAAATGTTCACGTACCATGTCTTACATGTAACATTTGCCAATTTTAACGTAATACATTTTTTATATCATGTGTATATTAATTAAAATCATCATTAATATAATGTAATTCTATATTTGGAAGAAATTCAATCCAATTCAATTGCATCCAAACATTTGCGATTCATGATTCAAAATTGTGTCTAATTAACATTTTTAAATACTTAACAAATGAGAAAAATATTTAAATATAAGCTGAAAAAATAAATAAAGGGGGTAGTTCACTTAACATTACAAATGATTTGAAGGATTTGATTGATCAATCAGAAGAAAGAATTTTATTAATTGATCAATCAAAGAATGCTTCAAAGCATTTATAGATCCATCAAGTAGATCGCAGACCAAATCAATTAATAAAGATATGAATGAGGATTCACTTTACATATACGAATATCTATACAGATATGCATTAAATTTCAAAAGTCTGTGTTCTTATATGTATATCTGCGTGCGTGCGTGCGCGCGCGTACGTGTGTGTGTGTGTGTGTGTGTGTAAAATAATGTTTTTCAATGTCTGACAAGATCAGCTGTGCAAATGCAGCTTTTACGGAATAAAAATATATAGTGATATTACAATGACGTCAACGGAAATACAAGAATAGCAATATATTATGAAATTTTGGTTATAAAAAAGTCGTACAAGCAGATGTTTAAATCTAGAAAATTATACCAAACACTTACGCAATTATAATCTGCTAAACAAGTCAATAGTACGTATTGCTATATATAATGCTATCTTACAAACATAGCAAATTATATTATAACATATTTTCTGTTATCTTTTTGATTTCTCATTTGATAAACGACGATGATAAAATCTTATAAAAAAATAAAGGAAATGCTCTAAATGTTAATTAGTACATTAGTTAATTAATATTCAAGAAATAAAACATAATAAAATTTGAAAGCAATTTGAAACATAATATATAATTTTAAATTTCTTTTATTTCTTTATTTTTTATGTGCGTTTACCATACAAATATAAATAATAAATATATTTTGTAATTTTGCTGTGCCAATGTAAAATAGCAATCGTCAAGGATCTCCCCTCCCAACTAACGTCAATCATCAT
>NW_012130072.1:89202-127387 GCF_000143395.1 Atta cephalotes
ATAGTATATATATATGTAAGAATATAGGCTTTAGGTTTGTTCTCATTGCGTATTCAAACATGCTTACTCCACTATATTCTAATATGCTTCTATAAAGCTTAGATAATAACAGATGGAATTTCACACAATTTTCATAAACTCAAATATAATCGTTTCAGCGACAAAAGTCATCACGTGATCTTTTTTTTATCGCTGAAATGACCAGTTTGGATCACTAAAAATATAATATATTTCAGTAGTTTGAGAGGTTCGTGAAAATACACCTTTATTGTAAAAAGTCTGATTTAAAATTGTGTAAGCGTAATTGTAAGAATTAATCAATCACAGTTAAATATGAAGAAAATATTTGATTAATGACTGTGATTAATCAATTTTTAAACCTATTCTGCAATTGCGTAAGCGTAGTTGTGATTGTAGTTGTAAGAATTGACCAATCACAATTAAATATTCTTTTCATATTCAGCTGTGATTGGTGAATTTTTACTATGACTATTTACAACTACGCTTACACAATCGTAGAATAGGCTTTACAACTACAATCACTTACAAGTTAGGAAGCGTTACTTTTTCTGTTACTTTTTATAATAAACATGACATTGCAATTTTTTATAACTAAATATTAAGGTTGTGCCAAGGTTGGGAAAGGATTTTTATTAAATTGTTTATTATAAAAAGTAACGGAAAAGTAATGGAAAAAAATAACGCTTCCCAACTCTGCTTACAACACGTTTATACAATTGTAGAATGGACTTTATAAGTGATCATAGTTGTAAAAATTCAACAATCACAGTCGGATGTTTTCTTCATATTTAAAACGTGATTGGTCAATTCTTGCAATTATTTACAACTATATTTACACAATTGTAGATCGGGTTAGAAAATATTAGAAATAAGAATAATTATTGAGATTTTAATTTACCAGAAACCATGTATTCTAGTGTAATCAGTTTCTGATAAATTAAAATACTCCTTCTAATTTTTCTTCCATTTTGCGCAGTCTCTTATTCATTGCAATGGTTGCCAACGGTTGTGCGATTGTCACGTATTCATTACTTCTCGTATAAAAAAATCGTTATTCGAATTCTGAGATGTTTCAATTTTTATGAAATTTCGAAAAAAAAGAAATCATATTCGTTCAAAGCGCGTTCACGAATACAATTGGAATAAAACTTTTTAAACAGCTTAACCTATAAACTTTTATAAATCTATCTGTCTGCCAATTTCTACGAAGTGCAGTTGGGGCAACTTAGCGGCTTAATTAATTCCGTCAGAAAACGACATTATTATTATTATCATTTTTTTCTTTTACTTATCTATCCTTATCTAATAGAATCTAAAACGCAAAATATATTACGTCGTTCCATCGCGTTCTGAGTGGAGACAAAAGATATACAAATAACATCAGAATTTTTAATCATCAAGAAAAATATCAAGAAAAAACCTGTTTTGCTTCATATTCAATCGACAGTGGATGCGGTGGATGTGAGCAGACGTAGTAAGAACTGAGGACATGTCGCTACTGCACGGTGTAAACAAGGTGTAATCAGGTGTAATACGCATTCGTGTGCGGTACGGACGTGAGAGCGGTAAAGCTACGTTTATTATGGCGATTGCACGCTTTTAGCGGTGAACAGCTGACTCGACGAATGTTTTCCCGCGTGGTATATCATAACGCGTGTACACACGACTCGTGACGAGTCCTCGTTTAGTCGATCGCGAGCCTACTGTTTTTGTTGACATCCGTCGGCCGCGGGAAGATGTGTATTGACGTGTCCTAATGACGTAATTGGTCGAAGAGGCGAGACGGCTCTCGCGAATGTCCACGTATGTACGTGTCAAATGCGATCAATCGCGCGTCTCTCATATAACCGCGTGCCCGACAGGGCAATGAGCACGTTAAGGTCACCGGCGTTTATAGGTTTGTAATGAGGCCTCGCGTTTGAATTCTCGTCGAAGCTATGAAGTCCAACGGGAGGATGGTGTTCTTGCCGTTCTTAGCGTTGTTTCTCCTGAGCACCGCGGAACTGGAGACTGGCTCGAAAAAACGCGGCGATATCACGCAGAAATCGAATACTAATGAAGAAACGGAGGAGGAAGTCGCGATCGAAGATATTGAGAATGCCTTCGAACAACTGCGCGAGCTGAGTGCTCTTCGTGATACAATAATGAAGCTCGTACCGACGTCCGATCCGATTTACGAGAAGATCAACAAGCAAACTGGTAAAAAGGAAGATGGAGAAAGCAAGATGGAACCTGCCAACAAGGAGACCCTGGAAAATCCAGGAACAAGGAATGTATGGATGAAGACTATGATAGCTCAGACAAAAGATACAGATTCTATAGTTTTAAATGAGAGACCATTGGATGAAGAGGATATGGAATCCTGGGAAGCTCAAGAGCTGTACGAAACGCTCGAAGAAGAAGTCCAAGAGCCATTGTCAGTGGAACAACAAGCAGGTACATCAAATTTAGAGATGCTTTGTTCTTATCAGATGACACAATGACATTTTATTTATGTTATTAATGATCTTTGCTGTAATTTTTTTTTTAGCCGAGCAATTGTTCAAGAAAGCAGAAAGTATCATAAATGCGATGCGCGCAAACAAAGAAGAGGGTTATAGATTGCTCGTTGAAGCAGCAAAGTTAGGCCATCGTGAGGCAAAATCTATATTGACATGGGCAAGATTACTTGGGTCTCCCTTAGGTTCGACTACTCTGGAAGTAGCTATTAACGACATACCTAATATATTTAAAATATTCAAGGAACTTGCAGATACTGGACTCCCATCTGCTCACATGGTACGTATATAATAAATAATATTAAATTTTGGCAGAATTTTATAATCAATTTTATAATCAATCTCTTATATTTGTATATACAGGGAATGGGATTTTTATATGCAATCGGTATTGGTGGAGTTAATGCATCTCAAGCAAAAGCTTTACTTCATTATACTGTAGCTGCTCTCGGTGGTGATGTTCGTGCTCAAATGGTAATGGGATATCGTAATTGGGCAGGTGTAACAACACCAGCCTCTTGTGAACGTGCTTTAGACTTTTATCGAAAGGTAGCAAAGAAGGTCGCAGAAGAAGTCTCGCTGAGTGGTGGTCCAGTAGTTCAACGGGTTCGACTCTTAGATGAGCATGAAAACCCAGGATATACTTCTGGAATTTTTGATCAAGATTTAATAGAGTATTATCAATTGTTAGCCAAAAAGGGCGATACTCAGGCACAAGTTGGACTTGGACAACTTCATTATCAAGGAGGAAGAGGAGTTCCTCTGGATCACGAAAGAGCAGTGCAGTATTTTCAACATGCTGCTGATGCTGGCAATCCAGTAGCTATGGCGTTCCTTGGAAAGGTAAAATGAAATTTTAACAATAATACTTATATCTATAATATTATATACAAAATTGTATGGTTGTCAAATATATTGCAATTATATGATATTCTTTTCACATGTTTTCTATTTATAGATTTATTTAGAAGGAAGTGAAATTGTTAAGCAAGACAATGAAACAGCGTATAAATATTTCAAAAAAGCTGCAGAGTTAGGCAATCCAGTAGGCCAGAGTGGATTAGGTCTGATGTACTTATATGGAATGGGAGTAGAAAGAAATACTGGTAAAGCATTGCAATATTTCAGTCAAGCTGCAGAACAAGGTTGGGTTGATGGACAATTGCAGTTAGGCAATATGTATTTCAGTAAGTATATATATTTATATTTGCATCATTCTGTCATTCTCTTGTTCACATAAATAATCATCTACTACTTTATAATATTTGAATTTATTTTTAGGTGGTATAGGCGTGAGGCGAGATTACAAAATGGCAAACAAGTATTTTAATTTAGCTAGCCAGTCTGGTCATGTATTAGCATACTATAATCTTGCTCAAATGCATGCTACTGGCACTGGAATGATGAGAAGTTGTCCGACAGCCGTGGAATTAATGAAAAATGTTGCCGAAAGAGGAAAGTGGAGCGACCAATTGATGGTCGCACATTCTGATTATAGAGATGGCAGAGTGAACGAAGCATTTCTCAATTACGCCTTGTTTTCCGAAATGGGTTATGAAGTTGCGCAGAGTAACGCGGCATTCATTTTAGATAGAGGAGAAACTGGTATTTTATCAGAAGAGCAAGGCTTGGTTAGAGCTTTGGCGTTATGGGCACGAGCTGCTGCACAAGGCTATTCCGCTGCGCAGGTGGGTGTACAAATCCAAGTTGAAAAATTTACATTTGTACTTCAAATATGAAATGATTTCTATTTTACTTCAGGTAAAACTTGGAGATGCGCATTATTATGGCAGAGGAACAAAAGTTGATTATGAAGTTGCTGCGAGTCATTACCGTTCGGCTTCTGAACAACAACACAATGCTCAGGCCATGTTCAACTTGGGATATATGCATGAACGCGGTCTAGGTTTAGCTAAAGACCGACATTTAGCTAAACGATGCTACGATTTAGCTGCAGATGCTAGTCCTGATGCGCGAATACCTGTAGCACTAGCTTTGATCAAACTTTCTTTCCTCTTCGGCTTTGATTACCTACAAGAATTCAGTTTAGTCGATCAATTGGATAAATGGGATCAATTGCTTGGACAAAACTGGGATTTATATCTTATCGGATTTCTTACAGGAATGCTTAGTCTTATTATATACTTCCGCAGACCGCAGCCACCTCCCCCACCGAGACCTGTTAATTAAATTTTGTACTTTCATTCATTTTGTTTCATATATATATATATGAATATATATATAGATTTTTCTAGACTAAGCTTGGAAAGAATTTTATAAGAGATTCATATTGGAACATCATTTTTGATAACATCCTTCCTATGGCGCAAGTTGAGTAACCTCGAGTTCAATATTTCAGTGCGTTAAATGTATATATCATAGTAATTTACTTCTAACTCAGAGATTACTCCTAAATTTGTTGAAAGTTATATAATGCCATAACTGATAATTGGTGATTTTTTAATATAAATTATTTTGGTTACTTCTCGTATGTTAATGTGTGGACTCTAAGCTTAGTTTCTAGTTTATAAAGTTTCATTATTAAGCTCACACATAATGTATATCATGTGAGTAGGAATATTATCCATAAATGAATGGGTTTGTTACGATATATTTAGAATTCCCTCTTTTTGCAAAACAGTCAAATTTATTCAAATTCACAATTCTGTATATCATATTTTCTTATAAATATAAATATAACTTTCTTATAAATTGAACTATCTTTTCAATAATCTTATTTCATAATAGTTTTGTACAATTAAATCACTTATATATATAAAATTTTTTTCAGTGACACGTTTGTAATTATCTTAGATTACACATGATACATATTAAAATATTACAAAATATTGCTGTAACATAAAATACGAATTAAAAGGTTGTTGATTATTTATCTAATAAAATTGTTTTATTGCCAAAGAATTATTACGATTTTTGTGCACGATATTACAGTGGCTGTGTAAATAATTGTAATTGTGCAAATAGATTGGATTGTATATATGCTAAAGTTGAGTGAAATGAAAATTTTAGAAACGTGTAAATGTCATGGAGATATATATATATATATATATATATATGTCAAGTATTGAAATATTTCTTACATTACGTATTCTTATTTACAATTTATTCTATTGCATTATATACAGGATATACCAGAGTTTATGATGTAGCTTACAATATTATAATGAATAAAATTAAAATACAAATTTATTTCTTTGTTCTATTATATTATTGTCGAATTATATTAATTGAAGTAAACGTAATTAGTATTTAAAACGACATTAATAGATTAGAATAGTTGGAATATCCTGTATATAAATATGTAGTATTATTTGTTATTATTCGTTAATAATTTTCTTATGTAATAGTCTTTTATTATTGTATAAGAATTGTTATTTTAATTGATATTTTATGTTACTCATATTGTGTTGACATTTATTCACGCATATACCTTATACTCATGATAGTCATGCATTTATATTTTTTATAGAAGATATAATGTAAAAAAAATCATGGAAAATATTTACTTGTAAGATATATTACGTTCTTTTTGAACCATGGAAGATATATTTGGTTTTGTTGTCTCTTTACTATGGTAACAGAGGAGATATGCTAAATCAAAAGTTGCATCGATATTTGACGTTGTGTACCGAATGTACCATGAATAGTGGAGACAATGCAGTTCAATCGAATTTAAAAATCTTGAGTCGACTTTTTATTAAATTTCGATCTCCTACAACATATATTTCTGATATAAGTAATTTAAAATGAATTAATAAAAAATTTCAAAACATGCACATTTTATGCACAGAGAACGCTTAAGTAGCGTGTAAAAATAGAAAAATGATCAGAAAGAAACGTGGAGGTGACAAAGAGAAGAAATTACGGAAAAAGTGTTTAAACGAACAAGAAACGCTATCTTACGAACAACAAATTCTAGACAATAATAGACAACTGTCACGGTTTGTTCATTAAGAGTTTGAGGCTGAACTTTGGTTTTTCTTTCTGACTTGCATTTAATGATGTGTTCCTCCCGATGTTTTAAGGCTACGCAGTCGAAATGAAGAGCTTGAAATCGAGGTAAAGAATTTGACAAAGAAGTATGAGCAATTAAAAGAGGATCGATCTGATGTCGTGGCGCATTTAAAACGAGACTTGGAGGGAAGGATAGAAGAGACTCGCGAACTAAATGAACGTTTATTGGCCATGGAAGAATTGAGAAAGCAGGAACAAGCAGAGTATAAAAAGAAAGAAAATGCGATGGAACGAGAGTACCGAACTATGGAAAATAATCTGAGCGCTGAAGTAAAACTTGCAGGTATAAAATTGTCATAATAAAAGAGCAGAAAAGGCAATATGAAAAATTGTTGCATGTTCTATATCAGCTGGGAAGCTGAATGCGTTGGATGACTGGAGATTAGCCCGCTTGGATTTAATGCGCAAGTTTGAGATACAAGAGGAAGAAATGGCGAAACAAGAGGAAGAACACAAAACGACGCTTTATGAAATGGAGAAATCAGTCATTGTTACTAAGGCTAAGTAAACAAATTAATCAATAGTTTTTATTATCATAAATGTTACGTCTGAATAACAATACTTTTCAGAAATTGCAATCTTATCTTAATATTTTTATTCAAGATTTACATGCCGTGGAGATAATTTTTTAACAAACTTTTATTGCTTAATTTTTTTATTATATATGTATTTTATTATTATATATATATATATATATATATATATATACACTATATAATATTGTTTAATATACTTTAACATCAGACAAATCCTATATATATAGAATGCAGAAGGAGATGGAGGAACGATTGAGGCAGCTTGCTCAAGAATTCAAAGAAGCAACCAATATTCGTATAGCAGACATGATGCATAACACGATCAGGAGGAACATTGCGTTGAATCACGAACTGAATTCGATGTTGAAGGTTTGCGAGGATCTGGAAACGAAGAGCGCGGAATGCAAAGAAACCGATCGTGCGCTCAGATTGCAGTGCGAATTGCTCGAAGGCGAAGCCAAAATAGCGCAGGAAGATGTAATAAGATACAGACGTGTGATGCATAATCTCGCCCAAGAACACATAAACACGATCTTCGAATACGGTCGAATACAACGTGAGAACATGAGGCTCAGCAATTACGAGCAAATAATGAATGAATACAAGGCGAAATGCACGAAGTCAGAAGAGAAAGTGAAGGTTCTCGAGCGACATTTACAAGAGACCAAAAAGGCCCGGGAGGAAGTCTTGATAGAAGAGCGAAAGAAGTGCGAGGAATTTAATAACTTGAACAAGATTCTAAACGAAGCTAAACAATGCATCCTAGAAACGTTAGAGGTATCGTTTCTTTGAATAGACATGCGAATGTATAAAATATATTTTTTAATAGCATATGTAGAACTCAAATTTTAAACTCTTGAAGGAAAACCACTCTTCTTGATTTTGATTTACAGTTGCAATTTTTATCTTGTAAACTCATTAGATAGAAATATATACGTGATCACAAATAAATACATGAAAAAATTGAATTGTTATTATACAATAATAATAACATGTATATTTTTTATATATTATTGTTATAAGTTAATTATTATTAAATTATCATTAACAGTTATTTATAAAGATTTAGATACGAGCATGTATCGCAAATGTGTCTCAATATATGTGCAATTTAAGATATTTATATCTTTCTCATATATGATAAAATATAAAAAACAATTATTTTCAGTTGCAAGAGCATGTCTGCACGAGCGATACTTGTATTTCATGTTGCGCTGATCAGAAACAGAAGATTATTTATTCGCTGCAGAATATACTTGAGAAGCATATTTCCAATGTAATCGAAGATAATGATTCACAGGTAAGATGTGTCACGTAATAATACAATATGATGACGTAAATAAGAAGACGTGAATATGCGCAGAATAATTTTACATGATTTCAGTATTTCTTAATACGATTTCCATTAAGTATTGTAATATTAGAAAATTTTGAAAGATTTATACGAGCAATAAGAAAGATAATACACACGCACGCACGCACACACGCACGCACGCACACACGCACGCACGCACGCACACACGCACGCACGCACGCACGCACGCACGCACGCACACACGCACGCACGCACGCACGCACGCACACACGCACACATATATGTTTGTGTCTTATTATTATATACATTTAATATTTATATTCATGTAATATATTAAAATTTAGATTTTTAAAAATATACTTTTTAAGGATAACAATAGAATAATGTTTGCTGTTTTTTATTTAATATATGAATAGCTCTTTGAAAATATTAAAAAAAACTTAAAAATTATTATCAATTTTAGGTGATGAAAACCGAGCATAAATCTTTGGAGTAAGATTTTTTATTACACGCAGAAAGAGAGTTGGCTTCTGATTAATATTTATATGCAGAAAGACGGCTCAATTTTATTAAGATTTCTATACGTATCTCGTGATACATTCATAAACTGATTATGTAAAAGAAAATACGCGTATGCGCAGAACAGAGCGCGTGTAGCGTTGTTTATTTCTTTGAGGGACTCTCGCTAGCAATCTCGCCAAGTTTCCATCACTTACATTATCATCATAGAAATTGCAAAAGCAATTAAGAGATGTGCAAGGGAGCAACAAAAATTTAGTTCTTTGTCGGAATACGATTAAGACTGATATACATAGCAAGTGCTGCACGTGTATTTACAGAGCGAGGTTACTGGATGAGTGTAAACTAGCTGCACAGTACGATCGAGCTTGAAATCATTGCGGGAAAATACATGAATGTTTATAAAGCATCAACATTATACAAGGCAGTGCGTCATTTGTATCACACGCAGATCGACATCTGCAGTTGTATCACTCGCGCCTCCGTAACTCCGCGAGCCAACAATGAATTCTCTTGTGTTTATACACTTCCAGTAAGAGAAGTGATACGCGATTGTCGGAAATTTGGACATTATGGAAGATAAAGGAAAGGGAGAGAACATCGCGGACGCAATTTTGAATGACGATCTGGAATTTTGGATGACTCGGTTTCCGGTGCCACTCAAAAATATACCCATAATACATCTAGCGATACCCGGTACGTTTAAATCTTTTACATTGCTTGATGCGCAGTTACATTCGTGCCTGTAAAAACTGAGATATTTATACGAAAGATAAGTTTCATTATTATTCGATTTATATTCATTTGTAATGAAATGTATAAATGATATAATATTTTGACTTAATAAGCCTCGATAAAAGAATAATTGCAAGAGAAAGTTTCTTAATTTATATTCATCTACAAACTTGACTTAATATCTTTACATTAAAGATTAAAGATACAGCTTTGACCATTATAGGCATTTAATTTTTATCGATTGTTCTCACATATATGGTCTAAGAGTCTTATTAATATCTTTGCTTTTTGCATTATTCTCTAAAATATATTTGTATAAATAAAACTTAATTTTTGCTTAATTACCTACAAGATACTCATACAAATTGATAATTTCCAGGTTCTCATGATACCATGACTTATACTATCGATAGACACAACGACGTGGGACCAGACGAACCTGCTTTCATTCGAACGCTCGGCCGCTACTGTTCATTCGTTGCCAAGCCCATTATTTTAAATTGGTCTATTACACAATGCGATGATATCAAGCAACAACTTAATGGCGGAATCCGATATTTAGATTTGCGCGTTGCCACGAAGCCGGGAACCAATAATATATATTTCCTTCACGGTCTGTATGGTGCAGAAATCAGCAAGTCACTTCTCGACGTGGCTAACTGGCTTAGCTCGCATACAAATGAGATCGTTATCCTGGACTTTCAGCATTTCTATGCCTTCAAGGAAGTGGATCATCAACGTCTCATAGACAAAATAACTCAAATTTTCCGCCGAAAATTGTGTCCGGTCTCATCCAGATTTCATCACATAACACTGCAATGGCTAGTCCTAAAGAGATACCAGGTGTTCGTGATTTACAGGAACATTTATGCGCGTAATTACGCAAATTTATGGCCATCCGGTCTCTGGCGTACTGTGTGGCCCAATACCGTCCGCGTGGATGAATTGATTAATTTTTTGAATATTGAACTACAGAGCAGATCATTGGACACTGCATTCATATCGCAATGCCTCCTGACGCCAGATACACTCTATGTCATGAAACATTTGTGTGGTACCTTGCAAAGAGATCTAGTGTCTCGCTGTCAGAAAGAAATTCTCTCCTGGATAAGTCAGAAATATCCTGGTCGCGGCGGACTTAATATAGTCATAGCGGATTTTGTGTCCGATAACAACTTTCTATTTTCCAAAACAGTTATCCAGAGTAATATGAAACTTCTGCAGTTAGTTTAATTTTACTTTTGCTTTAAAATATAAATAACACAACAGCAAAACTGTAGATCAAATATTTTCATCTGTCTTAGTGAAAGAGATATCTTTAAATTCAAAACTGCTTAACTCTAGCTAGAAGAATAAATGTTTTTTATTCACTAAAAAGATTAAATTGAATAGTGAATAAATAATATAATGAATGAACTACTATGAAAATAAAGAAAATGATGAAAGACCAAATATTTCATTAAGATGAAATTAAAAAGTAAAAAAATTTCAGAATCCTATCTTTTACACAAAACATATTATATAATATTAATATAAAAAATGATAATTTGGTATTTCTAGTATTAAAATATTTATATGATCCTTATGCTTACTTAGAGACCATTAATTATTGTTCAAATCTTTAATTTTACACTTGGCGTATAAAATCGTAAATAAAATTAATATAAAAAAGGTTAACATTCAAACTTAATATATATATTTCGAACTAATCGGTCTTACTTAGACAATTACATATTTCTGCTAAGCATTGTAATTATAAATATTTATGCTAAATATACTATGGCACATTACTTGGAAAACAAATGATTAATTATTATGCACAATAAATAATATATTTTTATCTCGCATTTTACAAGCTTAATGATTTTGTCTTCAAACTTTTATATACTTCAATTTATATGATGGGAGGGGGATGTAATAATATAAAAAATATTAAATACATCCAAACAATTGTGTTATATATTGGATGTATTGATAATTAAATTATTTATAACTGAACTAACTAATGATGCATTTATCTCAGATGTAAGAAAAAGAAAGTTTTTGGAATATTACTATGGATTACTTTCTTGAATACAATGTTGTTTTAATAAAAATATTGTTGGTATTAAAGGACAATGATTTTATGGATATTTTAACGTATCAGTTCGTTGATATATAGATTAAAAGAAAGATATGATAATATTATATATGTATATATAGTATTCGTTAAATTTTATTATTCTTTTCTTTCAACAGGGAATATTATATATCTCTATAATATTTTTAAGTATGTAAGCTGGCAGTAGGGCAAAAAAAATATACGTTACACAACAAACAACTTACAATTCGCAGGATACATTTTTTCACAGTCGTTTGTACTTTCTTTAATAAGTTCAATATTTCATGTAAGAGAACACTGAGTAAATATATAAATCTCAATGAAGACATAAGCTATTTCGTAGATAATTTGAACGAAGTACAATCCCATTGAAATTACGAATTTTTCTTTTTGAATATGGAGAGAATAGCAAATTTGTTCTTTAAAATGTACATCCCACTTGTTAATTCTGATTATATCACAAAGCTTTCACTTTAAGTTGCTTCATTCTTGGAGCACGTTTTTTGGCCAATCTTCGTTGTTCTTTTTCCTCCCACTTCCGTTGTTTATCGGGATCTTCCTCTTGAAGAATTCTTTCCTGCTCGGCTCTCCGACGCTCCTCTCGTCTTTGAGCCGCAGCTTCGGCCCTTGCGGCGTGCGTTGTTTTCAGGAAAGCTTCTTCCACTCTGAGTCGATTTTTATCTGCTTTATTTTTACCCTACATAACAAAATTCATAATATAAATTACAATAGTTTAACGATGTATATTCATTAAAGAAATATAAACCTCTTTAGATAACTTAAAACGTCGCAACTTATCAATTAAATAGAAAGCAAGTTGAAGTAAAGGTTTGAGTTTTTCTTGAGTCTCTGGATTACTCGCGCGACCCTTGAGACTTATATTCAGACTCATTAACAATATTCTTTTAACCTCAGGCATTGTTAACTGAGTAGTATCTCTAAAATTAAACATTGGAAATATTATTAAATTGACTATTTTAAAATATATGCATTCTATATATTTTATTTATTTGAATCATTGTTTAATATGCACAGTTCATTTTTACTTACTCCTGGGGTTTGCGTCCACTGAATTGATCACTAATGTGAATATATTCTATATAAGGCGCAAACTTTGTGAAGGCTTGCTGAATCCTGGTGTCCAAAATAGCTGCCGTTGCTTCTGGAATCTCAGACATTACATAAAAGCCTGATGGAAGACCGAATTTTTCCCCAGATCGTTTCTCTGGGCAATATACGCTAATATCAGCCATGTCACGCACTAAATGCATCGCTAACCGCTTTGTGGCAACTGCTAAAACGAAATTATCTATTTCGTCTTTTGAGAGTTCCACTTCTATGTGAATTTGATCATTTTGCGGTCGTACCAATTGAGCTAATACAGCGACTAAGTCTTGTCTCTTTATTAATTTCAACTCTATAAGCATGGAATCACAGCCAACACGTCCAGAGCAATACAAACTGTACTGTGATTCACTCTGTCTTATGAAACCATTATCATTTGCATTCTCATTTGATTTGCCTGAATGACCGATGAGAGAAAAATTATCCATCAAAAGCTGCTTATGATCTATTAACCATTGCTCAACTATATGAGCATTTTTTGTACGTCCTACAATATAATTTATAAAGTATACCACTAGTCCAGTGATCATTAATATTTCTAAATAATAACTGTCCCATCTTTCCCGCAAATGGAATGGGACTTTTGTAATAGTCAATGTGGAAGGTTCATCGTTTTTTGGACCAGTGTTGCCCCCAGCAACGTCCAGTCCTTCAAATTCTTCTTCATCTTGGAAATGATCAAATTCACTGTCACCATCTGTAACCAAGACATCGTCCTCTTCGAAATCTTGATTCAATTCTTCTTCTGAAGGTAATTCTGGTGCACGTTCAATAAGCACACTTGGCTTTTCCTCTTCAAAATCTTCAAATTCTGCAAATTCATTATCCTCAGGTACTTCTTCCTGGAAATGGGCTGTAACCCATAAATTAGTAACGACCAATGTGATGTGTGCTATTACGATCCACAATTTCATGTTACCTAAAACAGTAAGTAAAAAAAATATGTAACTTATATTTTGCACTATAATTATAATTCAAATAATAAGCTTGCTATATATAATTGTATATAAACATATATACAATTTCTAGATATTCAACAATTCTTTCTATTAATCTCTCAACTCTAATTTTTTGTCAATATTTAATCTAAATTAATACATAGAATAATATTGTTAATTGTGAAAATAGATGTATTAAATAATACATGAATGTAATAAATATATTATATAATATCAAATAAATTATAATATATTGTATGTTAGAATTTTCTTTCCAAACAAAAAAGTTCTGATATAGCAATATCTGTAAAAGCAAACTGATAAATGAGAATTAATAATTGAGATCAGTTATCCATTTTTAACTTATGAAATTATTTTGAATTAATAGAGAAAAGATATTTTGAATTAATCTTATATTACAGTAAGATAACATATTTATCAAAAATATATTACAGTAATATAGAAAATATTGCAAACATATTAAGACAGTACATACAGAATATCAAAAAATTGACAAATGTTCAACTGTTATTTTGCAATGAAAATAGAATAAAATAAACACTACTCTGCAGAGAAAACCCATCATTTTTATTAGTATATGTAATATAAAAAAATATATATATTTATGAACTTGTAAAAATAAACATTAAAAAGCTAAAAATTTAACTGGTTTCACTGATTTAATATGTATGCTTATATCTCAACGTGAATGGCCATTTCCATAAAAGGAATTTATCTGAAATTTTTTGAAAACAGTTCACAGTTATTAATAAGTTAAATAATATAAGTTAGAAAATGTATTTAATTTTGAAAAGTTTTTCAATTATTGTATAAAAATTATTAAATTTATGGTAATCTTGAAAATATTAATAAACCACATAATCAAATATATTAGCAAAAATGATAGATTTCTTCTATAGAATTAGTGTTCAATTCATTTTGATTTGTCCACTAATCACAAGATAAAATTATTTATTTTTCAGAGCAATCTTCTGATTGTCAACTTGTACATTTAAAGAGAGATTAATTACTATTCTCTTCTTTGACGGAAAAAATTCTTGTTTCATGTATTAGTTTAAGTATATATACAACGTTTTGCAAACATGAAATGCCATTGAAATGTAGCCAGTGGCTGAGTTTGATGCGATTAACCTATCGTGTCATAAAATTCTAACGTGATACGACGTCTCACCAGTGGATGCAGATTTTTATAAAAATGTCAATTTCTCGTCATCAATCTCAATTTGAAATGGTGTCCGATTAATTATAACAGATATGACTAAAATGACGAGTTGACGACCTCCTTGTCGAAAGGTAGACAATTCGCATCACTTCTATTCGCTCTATGATCTATGACATGAAGTCATCGCAAGTCACCGTGCCTGACGTCATTTCCTCAAAACGAAAGATTGGCTACGTTCAAAAAACAGCGATTCGCTGAGCGAAAGTGGAAAATTTACAAATATCGATCTTTATCAAATGTAGATTGAGAAAGAATACATTATATTATTTTCTACGAAGGTTCACATATTTAATTAAAAATTATGGATAAAAGAGGCTATATTCAGATAATTTCTATAAATTTTCATAGTGATAAGAAAAATGATTCACCATTTGAACAAGAAAAGAACAAGAAGAAAAATTCTATTTTCCTAAAATTTTATTTGTTACATATATTTTACAATGCTTTATGATGAAAAATTATTTTTATAAATTATCGCATGTATTACATTACATTTTTATGGGTCGGTTGTTCTTTTGATAAATTTTATCTGTGAGGTAAATCTGGTAATCCACGCATGTGATTGGGTAATTTTGCTATTTACCCAACAGTTAAAATTTATCAAAAGATGGAATAATCGGCTTTATATAACATAAAATTGCATGTAAATATTGTATGAAATATGTAATCTACAATATGATGTTACGGAATTTTTTTTATTTTGATATAATTTTTACAATTAAGAGCTACTTTGGTCAACTTCAATTAACTTTGATTATCAACGATTAGTCCAGTGAAATTGACCAATCGCATTTGACATTTCGCATTTGACGTTTAACAATAGATGCGATTAGCCAATTCTAATGGACTAATCATCGATTAAAGTTAAATAGGAGTTAAATATGAGTTGGTCGAAGTAGCCCTCAGTCTTTTATTTCATGGAAAGGAAGGAAATGAAGAATTCTGATTGGTTAATTTCCTTAAGCTTAAAGGATCATTTGTACTGATCATAATTTGTTAACGTATATCATAATGTATAAGAATTGACCAATCATAATTGACTATATCCCTCGCATTCAACTGTAATTGATCAGTTTCTTATAGCTTAAAACACAACTATTGTAGAGATCCAGATTTAAGAAATCGTTCACAGTCAAATGTGAGAAGAATACTCAACTATGATTGGTCAGTTCCTTAAGACTTAAGGTTTATTATACTCTATTGTATTTGAGGGGTAAGTCCAGATCTACAATAGGTGTCTTAAGCCATAAGAAATTAACTAATTACAGCCAAATTCGAGAAGAATAATCGATTGTGATTCATCCATTTCTTAAGGTTTAAGGCTTAAAAATCTATTGTAGATCCGAGTTAAGTCTGGATCTATAATAGGTATTTTAAGCCTTATTTTAAGGCACAATTCACGGTTATCTCTTAATCGAGATTCAACTTATTCATTATCTCTTTCTAATTCTAGAATTGGAAAGAGATGAGAAACAAGTTGAACCTCGGTTAAGAATTAACCACGAGTTATGAAACTGAGTCTAAGTCGTAAGAAATTAACTAACTACAGTCGAATACGAGGAGAATAATTGATTGTGATCCATTCCTTATGGCTTAATAAATTGCACGCACATATATGTACAAATTTTCTAATTAACTAATCTCTCATATTAGGTATCTAATACTCGTATTCACAGTTAGGCCTTATATTTAAAGCTTCCTTAAATTTATCTTTAGATACTCTACGAATTATTTTATTGGCTGCTGAGCTTCTAAAGATAAATTTAAGGAATCCTTAAGTAAAAGATCTGACTATGAATACAGGCATAAACCTAATTCTAAGAACACAACATTATTTGTTCATGCAATCTCTAGTTCAAATCAAGATTGTTTTATATATATAAAATATAAAACAAACTTGATTTATATATATACATATAAAGCAAATATTATTGCGAATCGATGTCAGAAGCTGATAACAAAATTGTATTTTCCAACCTTTTTCCTATAAAATCCCCATAAAAATTTTTGACATTTCCACATAAAGTCGATCGGTTTGAATTACATTATATATTTTAATTGTGGAAGATTTTTAAATCTATAATATAAAAGTAGTTAGAAAAATACTTATTTAAAAAATAAATTGGTAAAAAAACAGACGATGTACCGCGAGGACAATACTGAGTCGATAAAGTAGAGTTCGCTCGGCGCGCCAGACTCGACTTTCCCGACTCGTTTCGTCTCGTTCGATGACGAGACGAGATATCGATTTCAAGACCAAGCATTAGCCGTCTAGCCGACAGCGGCGACAGCCGAACAGCTCGGTGTCGCGCGGCGACAAGGGGTTCGCATACGTTTGACATTGACGCATTTTATCTTCTTTCTTGTCAGAATTGTTAGAAGCATGTCACTTTCGCGTAGCACGAGTGCCGTAAAGTGAACGATCGCGCGTATCGGCGTGCCGATTAACGCTTCTCGATTCGCGATACTCGTCGACTCTCCCCTGTCGCGCGCTCTGCGCGAGAATCAATACATGCGGGCAAGAACGACGGCGACTCGTTGACAACAAATCCTTTGGCTAAATAATGGATCAATACCGACACCTCACAACGGAGGGAAACACGTAGAAACGGTAATAAATCAACGCAAACGGATTCCTTACAGTTCACCGTGCGCATTTCTTCCGATCGGTGGACACAAGTGAATCTTTAAAGGATTCTGCTCGTCGCTTCTTCCCCCTTGACATTACGTGACATTACGTGACGTGCATGTACCTTTTGTATATTTAACCCTTAACCATACGGTAAGTACGGTAAGTGCGGATTCTATCGTCTTTGCGTCTTAGTATAGCGTATAAAAAAGGTGGTCTCAATCAATTATTTTTTTGTGATTTGTTTTAAAATTTATCGGATATCTAATTCTCTGCAAATCCATACAAGCTCTCGATCAACGTTATTGACAGATAATTATAAATATACTTTTCTTAATAAATATCGAATTTAATATGTAGCTTTTATGTTTTTCTTTGTCGAAAATATTCTATAAAAGTATACTAAGTTATTAACAACTTTTGTATCTTGGCTAAAAAAGAAAGATTCCACGATTATTTTCTTGTGGTTATTTTATTTTCAAATTTATAGAATAATTCCTTGCGTTATTACAAATTCTTGATTGACGAAAAATAAATACAAATTTAATATGTATTTTTTTTCTTGCAGATATTCCATAAAGCTGTGTTTAAATTATTGACAGACTTTGCATCTTAATATAAAAAATGGTTTCACGACTTTCTTGTGATTATTTTATTTTCAAATTTTATAGAATAGTTCCTTATAAATAACTGTAAATTCTCAATTGTCAAGAAATTGAAAAATGAATATCAGATGTACCTTAATAAATATTTGATATTTAACATTAACTTTTTTTTATTATATATTTTTTATAAAGTTGTGTTCAAATAATTTCTTGAAGAATAAAATAATGATTATAATTTGATAGACGTATCTTGTGTGATAATGATTTAACAGAGAATAAAATGAATATCTGATTATTTAATACAAAATGCCAAACGACTCTTTCTTATTTGTGGTGACGATTCATTTTGAATTTTAATGATAAGTCCTGTTATTTTAATATTATTTCAAGACTGGAATGCAGTCGAGCGCATTTAAAATGTAATTGGAAAATGGTCGATATGTGCCTTACACACCTGCAGGTGATATTGAGACTCTACAATCTAATTTCAATCAACAGAACGTAAAAATTACACTTGCACTTTTCTATTTTTTTTTTATACAAAAAGGAATTCGAAAAGTAATATATATAATAAAAATTCAAAAAGTATCGCGTGAATATTAATAATCAAGTATTATATACAAATAAAAAAATAAAAAATAAAAAATAATTCAAATTTTATGATGTACGGTTAATATGGCATAGTATGACTTTCATAAAACATTTTCGTGCCAAGTTTTATCGATTCGGAATGTTGTGTGTGCATGACGACGAAGTATTGAAACGAAAGTAATGAGTCGTCTACAATACTTGGAATAAGAATAAGAAATAGATCAATTATTTATACAATCGATTATTTTTCTTACATTCGATTATGATTATTGGTCAATTTCTTTACTCTTCTTACTCCGTATTGTATTGTAAATTAATATTGAGTAATCGTAGGCCATGGTGAACTGATTGAAAAATAAGATTATACTATTTAGATATATCTACATGATGCAAAAATCTTTAATTTCTTATTGCATGAAGTTTTGGTAACATACCATTCTTTTTAATTTTATTTTAAGTAAAATGCTATCATTCACGGAAAATAACTAATTTCATTTGTTTTGATTATTTTCAAACATTCTTTCATCTTAAACAGATAAATCCATTAAAAAGATCGGTCGTTATATGTAAAATTAAATTATGAAAAATTGAAAAGATTGTTATAATAAAAAAGAAGTTTATTTTTATTATAATTGGTTAAAGTTTACATAAATTACTAATTTATATAAATTTTAGTCTTTCAATAAGATTAAAATCCTATTAACATGAATACATAATTTGTAAGATGAAACTTTTAGTTGGAAATTATGTATTCAAATTTTATCTAGAGATAATTTAATATTCAAACGCAAATATTTCTTTTAAATATAAACTTCATGATTCTTTTCTAAGAAACACATGATCAATAAGTATAATGATAATAGTACAATCAATACGATAGCATGGATAGCTTTTGAAATATTATCTAAGTATCTACAAGGCAAGAATATCGAAATTTTAAGATAATTGATATGTACATGTATCAACTTTAATTCAATTGTACAAAAAATAGTAATTTCTTAAATACTAGTTAGTTAGAGAGCCATTAAAGCAAACGGATTTAATCAGGATGAAGCATGATCAATAAATCCGTGTTTTGCAGAAGAGAGCTGTGTACGTCATCGCCGGTATGGAAAAATTAGACAACCAGCAGAAGACCTGGAAGAAGAAAAACATGAAGTCGAGCGTGGTTACCGAAGTAGCGACGCAATGCGTGCAGGTGGTCGTGCGATGCCGACCAATGGACGAGCGGGAGATCACACGCAATCACACCCGCGTGGTCGATGTGATCCCGTCCAGAGGCGCGGTTGAGGTGCGACATCCACGCGACGATCCGTCTAGCGAGACCGTTAAGGTGTTTACCTTCGACGCGGTGTACGACTGGAATTCTAGCCAGCAGGAGCTATACGAAGAGACAGTTAGACCTTTGGTATCCTCGATTCTCGATGGCTTCAACGGCACTATTTTTGCTTATGGTCAGACCGGTACCGGGAAAACATACACCATGGAGGGTTCGAAAATGGATCATGAGAAACGCGGTATCATACCGCGTTCCTTCGAGCACATATTCAATCACATCGGCAGATCGGAAAACATGCAGTATCTGGTAAGGGCCAGTTATCTGGAGATTTATCAAGAGGAGATACGCGATCTATTGCATCCAGATCAAAGCCTGCGCTTTGAGCTGAAGGAGAAGCCGGACGTTGGGGTGTACGTCAAGGATCTATCGACTGCCGTTTGTAAGAGCGCGACAGAGATACAGCACTTAATGAACGTAGGCAATCAAAATAGAACGATCGGTGCGACGAACATGAACGAGCATAGTTCGCGATCACATGCAATCTTTCTCATCACTATTGAGATGGGTAATATCGATGACACCGGTGGTATTAGAGTGGGACGCTTGAATCTAGTCGATCTCGCTGGTAGCGAAAGACAAAGTAAAACTGGTTCTTCGGGAGAAAGACTGAAGGAAGCAAGCAAGATTAATTTGAGTTTGTCGGCCTTGGGTAATGTGATATCGGCGTTGGTGGACGGCAAAACTATGCATGTGCCATATCGAGACTCTAAGCTGACGAGATTGCTACAGGACTCTTTAGGTGGTAATTCGAAAACGATCATGGTAGCGAATATTGGGCCAGCTAGTTACAACTATGACGAGACTTTGACGACTCTACGATACGCGAGCCGTGCTAAGAACATCAAGAACAAGCCTAGAATTAATGAGGATCCAAAGGATGCTTTATTGAGGCAATATCAGGAGGAGATAGGTCGACTGAAGGAGAAACTCGCATTGAAAGGTGGGGTGCAACGAAAGAAAAAGAAGTCGAAAAGGAAAAAAGAAGATGAGATGATTGATTCGGAATCCGAGGCGGACGATAGTCGAGGCGAAGACAATAAATTGTCCGAAACTGATAAAAAGCTCATAGCGGAGCAGTTAAAGGCCGAGAAGCAGGAGACCGAGAATCTTGTCCAGAGAATAAAGGATTTGGAGAGCAAGATGCTCTGTGGTGGTAAGAATATAATTGATCACACAAACGAACAGCAAAGAGCATTAGAACAAAAAGCGGCTGAAATTGCGGAACGTAAGAGACGCGAGGTCGAAATGCAACAGAAATTAGAGGACGAAGAGTTGACAATGGTCGGCGTGAGGGAGACTTACACTACGTTGCAGCAAGAAGTGGATGTGAAATCCAGAAAATTGCGAAAGTGCTTTACCAAGTTGCAAGCTCTAAAGCAAGAGTTAGAAGACGTGACCAGCGACTACAACAGGGACAGACGAGATTTGGAGCAGGAGCAGCACGAATTAATGAAGGAGCTCAAACTCAAGTATCTCATAATAGAGAACTTCATTCCCGAAGAAGAGAAGACGAAGATTTTATCAAGAATCCATCTGGACGAAGAAGAGGATTGCTGGGTTGTGAAAGATCCCGAACCATCGAACATAGATGCCATCAAACGACCAACTTCCGTACCGGATGTGCGTAGACCAGTTTCGGAGTACGCACGGATCGCTCTCGCGATGGGACGAGGATGTCGTTATGCGGGTGAGAACATTCTGAACTTGGATCTCGACATGCCAGCACGAACGACTTTGGATTATCAGGGACCCGCGATTGCGCCGACAATTCAAGCTGTTTTGGAAGAAGCTCTGCGCGACGAGGGCGACATAGACGTCGACGCTTCGAGCACGAGACTGAGAACCAAAACGCGTTTGCAGTCGGCGCGAGTCAGACCGAAGAGCGTCACTAAGATACAGCAAGTCCCGGCACCGGTTTACCCCAAAACCAGAGGCCTCGTACCGAAGTAAATGAAATTGTTGAAACTCCAATCGGCGCGCTTCTTTTTTTCATTTTATAAAGGGGAGTGTACATATTGTATGAACCGCATCTTACTACTTTATTTAATTCTTCGCGGTTACCTGAACGTACATGGACGAAGAACGGAATATGTCTGCAATTCTCTAGTCATTGTGCAATGCGTAAATATATATAGCTACTTCGAGCATGTAACTGTTGTAATAATACATAATATAAAATAACTTTTAAAATTTCTTTCCAATTGAAATATTTTCCCTAATTTCTACACATCGTAAGGATTATTTTAGAAAGATATGATATATATATATTTGATAAAAGATACTATTTTTATTTAAATCACTAAAGATACTATTTTTTTCTTGTTAATTTCATTTTTTTGTTAATTAATAGTATGCTTTTCAATCAATTATTTGTCTCCATAAAAATAGGATAAGTTATCAAGATTCGTATTACTTTAAATTAATGGAAAATATATTACATACTATTGTAAGCGAGCGTTTGTCTCCGTCGTCCAACGACATGGTTTGCGTTATTAGCCGTTTGGTAGCGCGCGTGTAGGATGAGGGTCACACAGTACGGAATAGAGAATGCATTGAAACAACCACTCAGCGCTATTCCGCATTTGATGTTGCGGAATTGCGAGTGCGTCATTGTTCTTGTAATAAATCATCGTATTTTGAGAGATTAAAATAATTTGATGCTGATTGATATGATAGAATTGCGAGACGAATGAAGCAAAAAGATAAAATCTGAGTGCATAAATATAGATACCATGATAAAAAAAACAATGCATTACGTACGATTTATTGTGTCTTTTCCGCACTTTTCCATCATGCTAGTTTGTGTGCTATGTTCATACGATGCGGAAAAATGATAGTAATGCGTTAAAGTAATTAAAAAAATTGTTATGAGATTGATAATATTAATATAGATAAATAAATATTAATTGTAAAATATTAAATACTATACTAGTGATAATTGTTTTTATAATTTGAAAAATTATATTTCATTTTAATAAGCAAATTATTAATATGAAGTTAGTAGTTTTTAAATTATATTCATGCTGGATACATTTTTGACGCATCATGTGAACACATAGCATACAAAACTTGCTTGATGGAAAAGTGCGGAATAGCGCTGATTAGTTGCTTCAATGACGATTCTGTATTCCTATTCCGGACCGTGTGATTTTATCCTAAGTCTCTATGTAAGCCGTTTGAGATAGCGCAAGTGTGCCTGTCCGTTGGCGATCTCTGATTGGCCGCTTGAGTTATTCGAACGAGATGCTCGGTGGTTCGTGTGATAGTAAGTAGACTTGGTGAAGAGATCCCGATGGCAGACGGTCGTGTATTAACTGCACGGTAATAAAGATCCATTAGCGAAGTACGTAGTGGTCGTCTCGCTGATATCTTTATCCTTCAAAATAATCCTGACCATCCTGCTGTCGCGGAAATATAACATAAACTCGACATTAAGTTGTAAAATAACAACTTACTATTAATGTGCTACTCTTGTGATTTATTTATTGAAGAATTACACTTTGATTATAGTAAATGTTGAATCCTGAATATTGTGCAAAATATTTCTGCCTAAAGCCTTTTACACAATTTTATTATAAATTGTTAAATATTGTTGCAATTTCTATGCAACAAAAGCGCGATTTTTATTAGATATATTACAAATATAGTAAAACTATATTGTGATGATGTACACGCTCTGGTGATTAGTCTGTTTGTTTTACTTACTTTCGTTTGGTCGAAGTTGCACAATGTATGTAACAACGACACACATTCACTTTGTGCATATACAACTCACTTAAACGCGACGTACATTCGGTCAATATATGCAACTTAATAAGACTCACTGACACCCGCGCAGCGGTGATACATGAAACTTACGCGAAAACGTAATGCGAGTTGTGGATGAAAATGCGCTCAATAGATAAAAAAGAAAGTGTTTCGAATATTATATATCTAACATACAATTGACACATTCTTGTAAGTTATATTCTCGAAACGAGATTCTATCTCATTAAAAAATGGCAATATGATAATGTGTTTTTTTACTCTGTATTTTGTTGGATGAATATATAGATGTTTATATAAATAAATAAAATTAAATAGAATAGAAATACGCGGATAGGATGGAACATCTATAATCACAATTTTGTAAGTACAACTTTTTCTGATCAACGTTATGGAAGCAGACTGAAACGACGAAAGTGCTGTACATCTATTATTGACTAATTATGAAATAGAATCTGATTCATTTCATTGATAAAAAATACATGAAGCGCGAGTAAAAACGAGTGCAGAACTTACACAGGCATCTTAGCATCTCTGCACGGAAAGAGACGGAGCTTCGGGACTTCGAGTTCATAGACTGATCTAATGCAGATCTGATGCCCCGCAATGCGAATGTGCATTGAAGTTATTAACAAAGCAATAGCAGAGTATATTTCGTTCAATAAAATCGCTGTTGCTGCATGTAAGGATCGTATTGCTGCGACGGAGATTGTTGAACATAATTCGACGGAGGCGCAGCTTGTGGTGCACCGTAAGAACCATAAGTTTGCTGAGGGTACTGATTTGGCGGTCCTCCAAATTGACCTTGATTAACTGGATTAATTGGATTTCCATAACCTTGATAATTATAACTATTGTCCATATATCCGGGATTATTAGAGAACATTTGTGGCTGTGGTGGATAATTCGAGAATTGTTGATTCGACAAATTGGGATAGGTCATCGGCTGTTCTTGTGATCGCGACTGATTGTTATTTGAAAGAAAATTTTGATTATAAAAAGGCATTGCACCAGGCGGTCCTGGTTCATTGGAACCTGTTATGGACTCGATTTTTTTCTCGCTTAGACTTAGCGATTTCGGAACGTATTTGTTCGGCAGGTCACACATAATGTTTGCAATTAAACGTTTAGTTTCATTTAGTATCGCATTGGGATCATTCGTTTTCGTAGTTTCTTTTGATCTTGATATTGGCGAATTTGATCGCGATCTTAATCTCGATCTTGATCGTGATCGCGATCGCGATCGAGACCATGATTTCGGCGAGAAAGTACGCGACTTCTTCGCTTTTTCATTCTCGCTTACATTTTTGCTCGCTGCTTTGTAGATATCTTCATATGTATAATCATCGTCATCATCGGACAAATCTATCGTCTTGATCTTAGTTTTATCCTCACTATCTTTTTTCGTTTGTTGCTCTTCGTCTTCGTCATTTGCGAACATGTCCAATTTAGGTTTCCACTTATCTTCATCGTCTGTTGGATTCTGATTCCCTTTACGAGAAGAAAACGGAGAAGTACTCTTTTTACCTTTACCAATAGACGCTTCGATCTCCAAACTTGGTGATTTTATATTTCCTATTATCGATGATGGTTTTGGCGATGACGTCATGCCGAGATTAACGAAGTGTCTCAACTTCTCCACCCTCGTCGGATCGCTCGCTTCAAGTTTCTTGAGAGAATTTATGAGACTGTGTTGTTCCTCTGTGCTCAGATCCTTAAATTTTTGCAACTTCATTTTTAGATCAATGTCCGACAAATTGTCCGATTCTTTCGAAGTCTGAGATTGAATAGATTCAATCGGAATGGCAGGTTCTGTTACTTGAGGAGCGGTAGTGCCGCTATTCGTCAGACCTTTAACAAAATCAGCAGTGGTGACCGGTTTATCGGAATGTTTTGATGCCTCTGCCATGCCAACTACAGCGTTAATTAGAGTTTCTAGTTCTTCCTGCGAGACATTTGATCTGCCTTGCGCGACGAGAGCCGCGGCAATCTGTTGAGCAATAGCGACTTTATCAACTGTGCCGACACCTGGTACGCTCACTGGTTCAGATTTAATGGTCGGAGTAGCTATCTCTGATCTTGAATATGTGGTTCGATTCATATAACTTGTTATGGGTTTAGATGCTTCCAAAATTTCTCGTTCTTTCTTTTTTCTTTCTTCTAGTTTCTTTTTACTCTCAGAAGCTTTGTGCAGCAACTTAGCGATATTCTGTATAGCCGTTTTAGTTGCCGTAATCGCCATTTTCTCTACCATGCCCGCGAACAGTTGACCCTTGAGTTTTTCTTTGACGGTTTCGAATAAGACGCTCACTTCTTCATCATACAGCAGTTCTTCAGCGGAATTTGGTTTTGCCTTCTCAGCCGCTAAGGCTTTCGACAAAAGTGATACTATCTTAGGCCCAAGGGAACCTAACTGTCCTTCAAGCGCTGTGAGTAATCGCAATAAACCGACTACTTCAAGATCTTCCGTTAAGACTTCTTCTGCGATAGGCGACTGAGTGGCCGAGTCATCTTTTATAGGATACGGCGTTGCATAATATATCTGTCTGCGCGATGGATAATGGCTATATCCTCTTCCACGTGGATATGTAGGATATGCATAATCTCGGTCCCTGGCTTCATGGCGTTCGTAATAATCAGGCTTGACCACTGTTTTCGTACCAACGTACTCTACTTCATCGTCACTTTCTATGGCATGCTTACTGCGCTTTGTAGGAGAACGTTCCCGCTCTTTTTCTCGTTCTCGGTCTCTGTCTCGTTCTCGTTCTCGTTCTCGCTCTCGCTCTCGTTCTCGTTCTCGTTCTCGTTCTCGTTCTCGCTCTCGCTCTCGCCTTGGTGGAATCCACTTCTCCGGCGGTTTGTCTTCAGGTAATTCCAATCTCTTTTTAATTTCTTCTTTTCGCTGCTGAAGCTGCTCATTGTGGATCTCGCGCATCCGCTTGTTCCAAAATTCAATCCATTCTGGCTTGAAGTCATGCTTGCTTGGATCGTTACCTTCAGCTTGGAGTTCCTTGTATCGTCTATTCCAGAATTTTTTCCATTCATCTGGATAAGACGGATGTTTTTCAGGATTCTTCTCGTGAAACTTTAAAGCACGATCTAGTGTTTCTTCGGCGCGTCTAATCTGCTCACGGTATTTATCCCACTTGTCGCGTTCCCTAAGAGGCTGTAAAGACCGCGATCGCGATCGTGATCGCGATCGGCCGCGGATACGTTCGCGTGACTGTCGCAAGTTACTACGATACTTTCCTGTGTTTCTCTCGGCAGAATTTCTTTTATTTCGATTCGGTGAACGTGATCTTGAACGGGATGGTGATGGACTGCTAGATATGCTCGAAAGTGATGAAAGCGACTTGGTGTCATCAGAGGGTCGTTTTAGTGAATCTTTTGAATCCTCCTCCTCAGGTTTCGGTGAGGTTTTACGAAGGTTCATTTTATCCTTGTTAACTATACGCATTTTGAAACCCCTAAAATAAGAATTTCGAAGGTAAAAAATATCCGAAAAATATTCGAAAATTATAACAGAAAATGATAAAATAAAAATATACTATCTTTCTGTTAATTTATAGATGCATAAACATAATAATCAGGAAAAAAATAATCAAATTTTTTAAAACAGATTAAATCACTGAAAAATTTTTGATAAAACATTTTTAAATTTTTATTTAGACTAGTTTTATTTAGAAATGAGTTAATATTAACAAAAAATTTATAAAAATTTTTCTATTAATGACTATCTATAAAATATATATCTATATTTTAATTTTATTTTATTTACTTACGATTTCGAAATTTCTCCTTTAGATTCTAATTTTTTGGGTTCTACTTTTTCCTTTTTCTTCTCTTCTTTTTTATTTTTATCGTCAATCTTTTTGTCAGGAGAATCTTGATGGAAATCAATGATTTAAAAAATCTTCTTATTAAAACAATGTAATTATTGTTTCAAAAATAATTATATAATGCAATTATATAATGTGTACTCACCTTTCTTTTTTAAATTATTACCATTCATTTCTGCCATTTTTTCATCAAAATTTGTTACCCATCGCACATCATAAACATCCATAAACGTACACTCTGATGTTTCCCTGCAGGAAACAGGCAAATTGGTTTTTTTATATGATAAAATAACATAAAATATCAAAATGGTTAGAAATTAGAATATTGTATTAATGTCAATATCATATTGAATATAAGTGACAAACGAGTGCGAAGATCGACGACAATAATATTGATTGAATACTTAGACTTACTTAAAATGAACGTCCTGATATACCCTCTTGATATATTGCATCTTATTCTTTTCAAACTGAGATTTGTCTACCATTTGCGGCTTCATTCTTCCAAACTTTTCTTCGATTTTTTTCGCCACTAACACCGAAATTTCATTGGCCCCGCGCTTATAGTTAGGGGTACGCGGTAACTCCGCAATTGCTCGCGATATAGTTGAAAAGTGTCTATTCAGATACGTGATTCGGTGATTGTAACTGGTAATGTGAGCCATTACTGTACGTGGATCGCCACGCTTGTCGCACAAAACACACGTATAACTCGGTTCGCAGGAGTCGTTGTCCACCAACTCCAATAGGTACTCGAGACCGACGAGTGGCGAGCTTTGATGACGATCTAAACTCATCTGTATCGATGTACTCCGCGTTATTTGATCTTCCATACCAGGTGGTACTGGCTCACCAGGTGCCAGGGTATCGGTAGCGGTAGATTGCACTGGCGCGATCATCTTGGCCACATCCGGTCGTTTGGACCATAGCATAACCGGATATGGCCACTCGTCCAGTTTCATTTTGTGACGATTACACAAATTATGATTTATCAATTTATGGGCCCCGAATAAAGCAACGTTACAGATATGACACCATATATCACCATCTTCAGTTTCGGAGTAAACAGGTCTGAGTGCGCCGTCTTCGGCGGTAACGCTGCATCGCATTATACGCTTCCGATCATATTCTTCCTATGAAACATAAACGATTCGTAAGGCAGATTGATCTTCCGTTGTCGAATGTCTAGTCTCAAAAATATCCGTAATTCACAATGGTCCATATACTATTTTTGTGGAGAATGGAACGTTAAATGTATATGACATGATAACAGACATGTGCAAAACAATTATTTTGACTGAAACTTGGACTTGCATATTTAACAAGATATATTTGTTTGAAATTATACAATTATACTAGCCTAATTTATAATAGCAATCGTTGCTATTATTATATATATAATCGTTTCAGTAGCACACATTCTTTACTTACCTTTTCTTTAGCCTCTTCTGATACATGAGGATTACGTCCCTCTATATCGAGATCATCAAAGTTCTGCATGGTACGGTCGTAACAGCGGATGACGCGGTCACCAGAAATATTCTCTGAAAATATCGAAATCTTATAAGGCCAAAAAAAGTGATGGCCATGGCACATCAAGGTTGGCACAAAATTGCAATTGCAAGATTCGCTTACAAAATTCGCGAACGTAACTTTTTATGAAGAAGCACATTAGAAGAAAATCATAATGCACCAATAAAGTATAAGCGAATGTTCACAGATATCACCGAGTTTATCTGTGAATGTATTTCAGTATTGTATTAGCCAACCCTGCAGTAGCGGTTTCTGATAGCATATCAAATTTGTTAGTTATTTTAATTTAGTTGGAAATTTTAATTAGCCGTACTTACTTACCATTATTACTGCCGCATGTGCTAACAACTAATATTTAACCGAAATAAATATTTACAGTGCCATATATATCCAATGTATAACACAGTCATACGCAAATGTCAAAGACAGATATCATACTTAATTTTATAAGTATATTAAAATTATGGGCTTTTATATTCCATATGCGCACGTGCGAGAGAGAGAGACACGTAGCACAAAGCAGAATACATTATTTTAAAAATTTATTATTCTCATAAATATAAAATGATACAAACTATATGAACTCCGATACTTCAAACAAATTAAAACAAAGGAAGTTATGGGAGTCAGACGTGGTAAGTGTGCAGATAAAATTTTATATGTCACATTTACTCAAGTCACTAAGTCATTTAAAATTTTACATCATTCTACTAGTACGTTTCAAAAATATGTTTTAAAACAAGATTTTATGATTCTATTGTAATAATACAGTACAAAAAAAATATAGAAACTGCATAAATGGCTAATAAGCTTTCTACAATAAGCCTAAGCTTTGAGTCTTAAGCCTAAGAAATTTACTTAGTGATCATTAAATTGCAGATATTTATGCAAAATACTTAACTGAATATTAACTATTGGACTTTAGCAATCAATCGTTGTTCGTTAAAGAGTTATTAAAAAATGAAGTAAAAAGATTGAAATTGCCATCTGTAAATGTGCAATTTATGCAAAATATGTATTTTATACAAAATATTCAGTTAAGTATTTTGCATAAATATCCATAATCTAGTGATCAAGCTCGATTATTATTTTCATATTCGACTGTGATTGATCAATTACTTACTGCTTAAGATTTATAGCTTAAGTAACAGCTTATTCTAGAAGTGTGTGTACCTATGTATTATACTACATAATGAACATAGATAAAAGTAAAATTTTTATATGTGTAAAAGTTACAATGTTTCACATATAAGGGAAGGTAAGGTGTTTTATCTTAGCATTTAGAATCGCTATGAGTAATCACTATTTATCACCTTGCTAGAGTATTTGAACAATCCTCCAGCTACTTACCAACTATAAGAAAAATATTAGAATTCCAAGAACCGTTCCACTACAAAAATCCACCAAAAAACCACCAACTTAAACTGAACTGATTTCCATAGGAACCACAAGTGGGGCAAAGTTAAGACGTTCGTTTTAACTTCGCCAAATTGACTGATAATTAACAAGAAAAAATATTCCGCGAGTCAATCGTTCGCAACAACCATACCGTATAACACTCCGCGTTATACAAAATGTATGTGTGTGTAAATATTTTAATCCGGCACTTCGTCCCGAACAGATAGATTGCGATCACGCGTTATCTAGTTAGATCGTACAATCAAACGTAGGAGGTTAATACGTAACGGCAATATTTATACCATTACGTGTCCTCATCGAAATACGCTTGTTTCGATAACGCGGAGCATCCGCGACGATACATAAACACTAATGAAGGCGACAATAATTTCCCTGAAAAATTGAACACCTCATCGCCTCGCGTCATTTTGGACATCGATCGTTGACTTGATCATTCTCATTTTATATCACGACATTCGGCGAGCCGACGGAGTTGACTTACCTAATGTCTGTTCACCGTCATTCAGTAAGACTGCCAATGTCACAGCCCGACCGTCTTTCAAGATAATTTATGAAAAACAGCAAAACAGCTTCCTCATCGTTATGGCGAAAGCCGTACATCCGTGATTCGTGGCGTATCACATTTGCATAACTATTTATGGATGCAGGTTGCAACCTGCCAGTGATTGAATGAAACACGAATAGTGTCCCTAGAATACACTAGAATGGACAATGTATCCTTTTTGAGTTCCGAGTAAGCTAGTCACACACCACACACCACACACACACACACACACACACACACACTACTTTCGTAACAATACTGTAAACGTAGATTTTCGACCAATCGCATTGCTCGATTCAATCGTTCGTAACCGTAACCGTAACAATCGAGCAATGCGATTGATCGAAAACTTTACTATTATTATGCCCTTATTATTAGCCTTATGCATGAAGCGCATGATGATCGTTTTATCCTTTTTTATTATTTGGTGAATAACAAGGACAAATGATGCATCATGTGTTTCATGCGAAACTCGGAACGCACTCTTTATGACGTGTTTGTACTCTGAAATAAATCTATGAATGATCGTTTGATGGTAATTCAGGAAAGTATATGATACAACAATTTTACATATTAACGTATATTGATAAGGCAGAAAACGAGTTATTTATTTAACAGAAATAAGATTAAAAAAAATGTGAAAAATATATATACATATAAAGTTTGTATTAAATTTGTGAAAACTAATTTTTTATATAACAAATTTAATTAACAAATTTAATTATGATTTTTGTTGCAACTTTGAATTTTCAATTCCTTGGTAAATATAATATTTAAATTTTTAGTCCCGGGAAAAAATGTTATATATATGAATATTTTATATATAATTATATATAATTGTATATAAAATATATCAATTTTTTAATGTAATTATATATAATTATATATGAAACATTTTTTCTCGGGATATCTAAAATCAAAATAATATTATTGTAATTGTTAATTGAAAAATGAGATTACAAATTATAATATCTACAAATTAAAATAAATATGGACAAATGTAATTTATAAAAGTATCATCTTCTTATTTTAAAAATAATATAATTTAAAATGATTTTGGAATTATTAATCAAAATGAGTTAAGTAAACATTACTCTATCGATTATTAAAAATTAATTAACTTTTAATAATCGATAATTTTATAAAAATTGCAACTTAAAAAGGAAAGGGTTTTTTTTTTAAAAACTGTGAAATGAAATTTAATTATATTATCAAGTAAAAAGAATAGTGTTTCCTTTTTTAGAGAAATTGAAATGTTTTGTTGTGTCATTTTTAAAATAAAAGGGTGATATACGAAAAAGACTTGTAGAAAATAATTTTATTAATTTTTAAATTTAATAGAATCAAAATATCAAAATTGTCATAAAACATATATTTTATAAAATGGTTATTTATCTAATTACAAAATGCAAATTACAATTTTATAACAAAGGAACAAATAATTTTATTTTTGTCATTGAAATAAAACGATTAAAATTAAATGAAAAAAATAATTCCTTCGTTCCAATTTATCGAACGTATATCATTTATGTTTATTTCTGCTTATTAAGTTTATTTCCTTATTGCTTTTTTATTATTAGAATTAGAACTTCTTTTCTTCCTTTTTTAAAAAAAATCTAGAGAGATATTATAAGAAGATTTATATAAAAAAAACCTATAAATGATTTCGAAATATTGTATTATATGATCAAATATGATCAAAGCACATTTATTGATAACTGTCATGACACGTATTCTTCGTCATCTCAATGAAAATCAACCTATATACGAAAACGTATTGGAACTCATGCGGGGATATCGTAATCGGTGGCAGGAGAGGCCCTGAGATGCGTGGGCCTGACACATTCGCTTGGTCCCATTGACGGTCAGTCGGTGGCCTCGATCTTCACTGTTAGCGTGGATGTGTCCTTACGACTTTGCGTTATCATCAGGAATGCGTTTTCGCAAGTAATCCGAAGGCGCGATTATGCTATCACGCTACTATGGGATATTTATCTTATGTATTGCCACGATAGCCGGAGCATCATTTCCGCTGGTGGGGAGATGGTGTTCTATCTGGTTCACGCTAAGTAGCGTTAGCGTGCTATTCACCTTACCGGAGATCACACACCAATGGTCGCTCTTAGGATTGAATCTCTGGTCGAATCATACAGCGGATAAGCCGATGTCTAACGAGCTTTTTGAACGTGACGCGATTCGATTTTCCAGAGGTGAGTACATTGCGAATATTATAACATTATACAAACGAAGTGAAGAAATTGAAAAGAGGAATATCCATACACGGAAAGAACGATTTTGATGAGATATCTAAAAATTTTGCAATACCGAAAAATTATTCTTGTTTGATTAAATCAATTGCTTATTTGATTATATAAATATTAATTTATCTTGTATCTTTATTTCTTTCGCTGAAAAATATAATATATATTTTAATTAAACACATAAATACATATATTCTTTTCATCGAAAGAAAAAAAAAAACGAACTGAATCAATTTAGTGAACATTTTTTTTCTCAGCAAATAAAGATCTGAAAATAATTTTGTTGGATTATCAAAATGACTCTTATCAATGTAACTCTTAAGTATCGACGGCAAAACATTTTAGCAATCACTTAGTGTTTTATATAATTATTTTGATAATCCAAACAAAATTATTTTTAGATCTAGCTAAATTTAGATACTTCAGCAAATCTTATTTTTTTCCTTGTATAGTTCTCGGTAACGTATTTTAATAATTCAAAACCAAAATACCATTATCACAATCATTTTGAACGTTGTAAACTTGATATTGATAATGTCTTTCTCTTTTAAGCTGAAGAAAATTGAAGATTTTGTAAAGAAGATTGTATGTCTTTTCTTAGCTTACCATCGCGTTTGTTTTCTGAATTGAGAGAAACGTAAATGAAAGAATAAACCCTTTTCCTTGCAACATGCATGCAATTTTAAGAATTTTACGAAGATACTTTTCCAAATGTATTTTCTGCGTATTAAATGATACATACATGTGATGATAAATTATATAATACAATTCAATAAATAATTGTGCAAATGCTATTTATTAGTTTTGATGATATTTTTATCATTAAATTACTTGTTTTTTTTTTCATCAATCAAATGTATCGCTTTTCGTTTTTAAAAAATGTAATAATTGATTAATTCGCAGCACTTGAATTAATTATTTAAAAAATTGAGTAAAAATATTGAATAAAAATTAATAATGCGAAGTTAAATTTTTATTGAAGGCTTCTTGAAGAAGTCCTCTTTCAAACGTAAAGCAATGGTATTTAAATACAATAAAAAGACATTAAGCAAATAATGCGGATTGCAAATAATTCTACATTGAAGAATTATACTAAATTTTAATAAATCATTTTTTAAATAGTACTAATTAAATACTTACTAAACATAAAGATATATTTATTTAGTACAACAATCATTAATTTGATTAATTATTTTTATTGAGTAAATTTATTTACTGTAAGTAAATGTTAGTTGGTACTATTCAAATAAATATTTATTAAAATTTAGTACATTTTTTACATTTGTTCTCTAAATATACGTTCGTATAAATTTGTATCTGTAAATTTTCATCAAATTCTTCGCATAATTAATTTATCTATTACCTACATTTATTTACATTTCGGAAAGTAACTTGATTATTTAACGATTAGAACGGACGAGAGCATTTTTCCCAGTTTATTTGACTCTTTTCGCGTTTATCTGCAGTGCTGAACTTCTTTCCCGTTCCGGTCGAGGAAGAGTGCCTGTCCGAGGACAAACGACGTCAGGGAATATGCATGAACACATATGAGTGCCATATTCAGCGCGGGCAATCTCATGGATCATGTGCGCTCGGTTTTGGCGTGTGTTGCATATGTGAGTATACCTGTCATTCGTACGTAATATAACTTGCCATGCGCATCATCTTAAAGCGATATCGTGAAACCTATCTGGAAGACCTACAAAAGCGCCAATTCATTCTGGTTGCGATAAAAATGATCTCTCTGACGTCGTATTCATATCCTAAATATTTCTAATTCCTAATGAAATTACTAATTCCTAAAGATATTATGTGTCATTTTTCTACACCCTTATTTTTTCACGCTTAGAGAAATTTTTGATTTCAGGTATGCAATTATAAACAATAGTTTAGATAACTCAAAATTATTTACATAAAAATGCGATACATTAATGTATTGCAGAGAAGATAAAGATAATTTCATTTTTAATTTATTTAAATAAAAAAATGAAATTATTTATATAATAATTTCTTGTAGATAATTTTAAGACAATATTGTTTTTAAATAAAATAATTTAAGATATAGAAACGATATATATATATATTCACATTTTTATTTATAATATAAATCTTTATTTCTTACATACAAGCAAAAATTTTTCAAATTTTTCGCCTGTCGTTCTCAAAATTTTCGAGTAATATATTGATGCCAAGACGTTCCATTGACACCGATATATAATAACAAAATATGTTATATTGAAAAAAATCTATTTGACATGTGAATAAAAAATAAAAATTTAATTGTTTAGATTTAAATGTTAAACATAAAACTATTTCAAATAAAAACTGTTAAAATTAAAAATGTCTATACATACATATATATACTTTCTTTTTAAATTAAATAGTAAAAAGAAGGTAATATCGCTGATACAAATCAATGCTTAAAATTACAAAATCTGGACAGCATTCATCTAACAAGATTAAACATTCGTTTTACATACATATATAAAAAGGGAGATGTTTTAAAATCTTACGTATTATACATTGATATAAATTATTTTATGCCCGTTTCCTCCAATGTATATTAACTTCAATCTCAATTTAACTTACTCTTCATCTTTCTCTAATTTTTAGAATTAAGAAAAAGATGAAGAGTATAAAAGTTGAAGAGATTAAAGTTAATACATTGATGTAAAATGGATAATACAATTAATATAAAATAATTTGAAAAGTAGCACTTCTTTTATTTAAGATAAAGATGGAAATAATACATATTCTAATAATTTACATAAAAATAAGACGAAGCCAATCCTTCATCTAGATACTTATCTAGATAATTTGTATAGATAATTGCAAATACTGAACGTTTTTTTTTTAATTTAAATAACTGATTAATCAGATTTTACGTCATATTTCTTTTAGGCGACATTGCTGTTTAACATCGTCCCAAAATAAAGCGAAAAATATACTTCTGGTTAGAAGTCGTACGTTATTTTTAGCATCTAAAATTGTATCTGTGCAATCGCAATTTTCTTATTCGCTTTGTCGATTTGATGCCGGATCGATCAGCGCTTTTCTGTTAAGTTTAACGGTATCGCGATAGTCGGGTGTAATTCCGAGATGATCTCAAGCAGCACGTTCTCCTCGATAGCGTGAAAGGGAGCACTCGAAGAAGGAAAGAAAAAAAGAAGAAACGGTACGCTTACCCGGTTCGCATGAGGAAGAACTTGAAGACTATACAGTTACTTAATTGCCTTTCGGTGCGGATAGTATTGTACTATACGAATTCCACTGTCTCCCTATAATATCTTGTTTATATTGCTCTTAACAATTCGCAAATATCGAGCGTGACTGAGCATATCTTTCTTTAAAAATCTATATTACATACAAATATGCAATTCCATGTGTAATTGAACTGCGAGATTTGAATCTCCTCTAAGCGCGTTATATCGTAAATTTTACATTTTATGGACACGTGCGACATACATATTTATCTTTCTAGCAATAAATTTTCTGTAGAATTTAAACTCAACTTTATATTCTCACAAAATCCATTAAAATTTGCTGAAAGATAGATATCAACAGTGTTCATCTTCAATTCTAAAATTTACTTCATTAAACATTTAAAATTTGCAACGTTAGACTTAACAACTTCGTAGTTGGCTGCTGTATTAAATTCTCATTAATTAGGGAAGGCACCGACTTGAAATTCGTTAAGTAATGCACCATTTATATACATTAACGGTGATTAAATGACAAACTGTGTAGACTTCTAGTGGAAAGTAAATTTAGTACAGATTTTACTTATTTCTAAAAAATTTAATATCGATTTCATTTCCTCGAAAAAAATCTCCTCGGATTAAGATTCTATTATGCAGCTAACGATGTTAATTTTCTTTATGAGGAGGTAAGATAATGAAGCTAAAATAGAAATTTTGTAGCATTATTTTTAATGGTGTACATCTTGATGATGATTAAACTTTTATTATAACAAACATCCTCATTTTATGCCGCTACTTAAAATTTAAATCTCATGTAGCATGGAAAAGTTTTTATACGCTAGCATGAAACTGTTCCACCGTCCGTCTCCGTTTTATAAAGTCTCTCGTCCAATTTCTCTTTATTGCTTTTTATTCGGTCTGCATCCATTCGCTTTTTCCGTCACGGTACATGCTATTGCACAGTCGAAAACAGGGCCATACCGTACGTACGGATTCTTGACCGATTTCGCGAATACAACTTCTTGCCATCTCTCCGTATACGCTGCATCTTGAAAGTCTGAGTTTTATTTATATCGGCCTATCGCCGGATGCCATCATTCCGCAGAAATAATTTAATATCGCAAAATTTAATGTATTACGGAAGAAAGATGATGCATATGCACTTCGAGCAGATTTACGAGAGCTATAACACGAACAAATAAATTTCTAATGCTCTCATGGTCAAAAGACATGGACGTGACCTTTAGATATAAATAACTCATCGCAGTTTTACGGGATTAGAACAACAATTAGTAATAAGCGGCGGACAACAGTATAAAAAAGGATATGTGTGTGTGTGTGTGTGTGTGTGTGTGTGTGTGTGTGTGTGTGTGTGTGTGTGTGTGTGTGTGTGT
>NW_012130072.1:127407-129856 GCF_000143395.1 Atta cephalotes
TTATATATATATATATATATATATATAGTAAAACTATAATAAATATTAAAAAATTTTATTTGATCCACTTGCATTTAAAAGTTATTTACTGCAGCAAATATGATTATTTCGATCAGGACTTTCGCATTATTGCTTAAAGCCTTGATAAGCTAATTTGTTGTTTTATTTTTTAAAATTGATTTCAATGTGTATTGATGATAAAAATTTTTTGGCTGACACAGTTTTTTTTAGCTGATTTTTTTAACTGATATTGTGTACAGTTAAAATCTCCTTAAAAATTGTAATACAAAAATGAAAGAAAATTAGTTGCAAATTTATTAAAGAATCTGCTGTTAGAATTGAGAATATAAGATCAGAGATTCTGAGATATCGTATTTATCTAAGTAAAATTCTATATTACATATGTGCATACGTATGTGTATATTAATTTGCACAACACATATTATATATAGATACGGTGCATATATGGTTCGCAAACTTCAGATCAAAAAGTTACCTATCTTGTATATTTTTTGTTTTTTTTTTGCTTTTTGTACTCTTTGCGTTGAATCGTTGAATGCACACTTCCTGCAACACGACATCAGCCGCTCATACATTTTTTATATTGCCCACCGAGTTGTTTCCTTGGATTACCAGAGGAAGTAAGATCTACATGCGAAGACAGCGTTTCTTCTCTCTGGCGGACGTTGAATAGCGATTCTAAAACGGTCACTGAATGCCTGAATGAGAACTCGTTATCGAAGCCGGAGGCTGTTCGCATAGGCGACGCCCAGTGGATAACTTCACGAAAGTGTTAGAATGTCTGGCGTTCGCATTTAATCCGTCCATGGACGTGAATTTTAAACAGGAAATTTCAGCGAAATTAACAGATTATTTTTGATCATTATTAGTGACTATAATTTCTCGTATTTGTACATCCGTATTTTTCCTCACGTAGATCAATCTACGTAAAAAATTAATGGGTTTTGGAAAGGCGTTGCGGAAAAAAGCTATTTAAAGTGTAATAGTAGGGGAAGGAAATGAAGTATAAAAGTTTGTACTGAATATTCCTTAGAAAAACCACTATAGAACTCAGGTGTCTGATTTCCCACTTAACTTTAGAAGGCTAAAAGCGCATTATTAGCTTGAGCTTTAAACATTCGAGCATTAGTAGTCTGAGCTTTAAATGCGATTCATTATTCGTTCATCAATGTAATCTTTTATTAAGCGTGGCTAATATTAATTTAATGAGTTTAGCGATGAATGACGCTATTACTTTGCGTTCGGTTTTGTTTGAATCAGCTTAAATCCGGATGTAATATTCTACAGAATTAGCGCGAGACCTTCATATCGTGGATTCTTACTTCAATTAAATATTCCGAAATGTATACGAAACGCAAACGTTCTACGATCGGTACAAGTATTTTGTTAACTGTGTCAATAATTAATATGGTTTACAGTCACGGCAAGCTGCGACAATGAGGTACAGAATAATCTGACCTACGTGACCAGTCCTGGTTTTCCCAACCTCATCGACCGGCCTATGAACTGCTCAGTGCTTATACGGAAGATCGATACGGAGGTCAGCCAGTTGAGGATCGACTTCGTCCATTTCAACATTGTAAGTCTCAGGAATGTCTTATTATTATAGTGTTATCTACTAGGAATAGGCTAGTTGCAACTATCGATTCCCCGGAGTACTGTTTAGTACATCTAATATTCCACGAGTTGTCAAGATAATGTCGATATTAACACGTGCGAAGACATAATTTTTTTTCAAACAACTACGTCAACATTTATAGATACTGTTCAATATTAACAGTATTTGTGAAAATCTTCGTCAGTGTTCCAGACGGCACAATGTTTAAAATTAGAACATAAGGCATCTTTAAGACATCTTATATCCCGATTTTGAACATTATGCTACCTGGGTAGATATTACAATTAATTTTATTATAAATAAATTTGGAGAAAGAATGAGTAAACGAGGAGAAAGAAAGAAGGGAAAAAAGGAAAAGAGGAAAAGGCAAAATACATAAGAATAAAGTAATCATGAAGAAAAATTGTGTATTCTTATATTACACAATTCCAGGTGACAAGCTAATGTTATTTATCTACTAGCGTCATTTTTGACGCTAGTAGATGTCATTTTTACATAAATGGCGACAAGTGATAGCATATTTGGAATATTTCGCATTTAACATAAATAAAACATATATAATTCGTTTGAATTAGCGATGTATATATGGAGTAAAAGCAGAAAAGATATATGGAAAGAAAATTAAATTAAACAATGATTTTGTTAAAGCATCTAAAAATTTAGCTTTAGATGTAGAGCTAAAAATATAATTTTGTCACACCATCAAAATTATGCACGCAAGAGAATTGCTGGAATCAAAACTTTTTGTAACATTGTTTATTATGAGAGTTCTACATAATTATTTTGCAAAATAATAAAAGAAATAGGTTC
>NW_012130072.1:130330-132931 GCF_000143395.1 Atta cephalotes
CACAAAACTAGATTAAATTTATCATTGTGTGTCTACCGCTCGAACCATCAGTATCTCTGTGAGAAGTCTCGTTTTTCTATTTGTTATTCGGAAAATTTAATAATAATATGGTTGCTTGTGCACAATTTGTTTGACTTCATCAATCGACAATTTGATGACCATTTGACTAATTTATGACATCCAATAGATTGACTCGTGTTAAAGCATTCCCTTTTTAATGGAGTTTTTCCGAATAATTTGCAATTTTAATTTTGTTTGTGTTTTAAGTTTATGTACTGAAGAGGATTCGAACCGAAAGTTGAAAAAACATATATGTATATTCACTTTTCTAATAAATGGTTTTGTTAATTTACACTCGAACATCCTGTGTTGACTCACATCGGCATATTTGTCGTGATATATTCTTTTTTATTTTATGATAATTATTTTGATAGTTCAACAAAATTATTTTCAGATTTGAATTTAGTTAAATTTTTAGATACGATTTTCAGACAAATCGTTCTTTTCGTGTACGTAATATGTGTAGAGGTAAAACTTGTTTTAGGGTCAGCCAAACGCCTTGACTGGCGTGTGCGACGGAGATGTCATGGTAATTAATAGTAACAGGACATCTTTCGAACTATGCGGATGGAACAGCGGGCAACACGGTGAGTACTGCTTGTACAATTTCTTACACCATCTTTATAATTGCAGCTTTTGTAGTATCACGAATCTAATAGTGCTAAAATTCGATTTCTCTGGACGTGCGGAACATCACGCGCATGTATACGTTTTTCGAGCAATTTAAATAGCACAGACTGCTTTATATCTCGACACAGTGTACGTGGACGTGGGCGAAGGCAACGAACCAATCACTTTAAACTTCCGACTGCCAAGCGGATTGCAATCACGAATGTGGGAGATGCGAGTGGTGCAGCTGGGTTTCGAGCAACGTGCACCGGTCGGATGTCTCCAATACTTTTACTCGCCCAATGGCACACTAAGGACATTTAATTATCTCCCGAACGGCAGATATCTCGCCGAACGCGATTACCTATTATGTGTACGTCAGGAAAGGGACATGTGCGGTATCTCTTATCAACCTTGCACGCGAGACTCTTTTCGGATAGGTCCTAATAGATATCAAGATATGTCCAATACGACCAATAATACAATTCCCGCAATGATCGCTGCAAACAGCGGAAATGCTTCTACAGCTGTCAATCCAAACGTCACTTCTGTAAACGGTTCCGGTATGGACATTGTCGAGGGATCGGGAGCAGGATTATCTGAACAGGAAATGGCTTTTATCTCCAATATGAATTCGGTACCTTTTTTTGGAAGACGGTGCAGAGACAGAATACTTATTCCTTGCGATTTCGAGGAATTTATTACAGTACGTTATATTTAATAAATATTTTTTTTATTATATAGAACGTATGTTCAAAATTGAAACATAAAATATTTGATGTTCCGATTTTAAATATGTGCTGTCTAAGTAATTATTATGTAAAAAAGTCTAGTAATACCTAGTAATGTATATGTATTGTATTTACAAATGTCAACTTGTATTATTTCCAATTTATTATTTCAAAAATTTTCAATTTGGATTTATGTGATAATTTGGAAACTGCAATTTTAGTATAGATAGATTAACCCTTAATATACACGATTAATGTTCTGCATATTCCTTCTCTTTGAAATACGGGAACATTTCACTAAATAATGGTCTTCATTCTTTTCTTTTCTTTTTTTAATAACACAACTTTATGAATACTTTTTAAAGACGTTAAACTATGTAAGAATTATTTAATAATTTTTGTATTCTTATAAAAGTGACGAAAATCAAGTCGAGTCACGAACAACCTGTCGTATTTAGTAAAGGATCAGAATATCGTGTGTGCGAAGATTTAATTACAGTAACTTTGGCGCACTTTGTAAGAAAACGGAAGCGATATCTCGTTTATTAGTTCAGCTGTGCAAATGTCTGTTTTAGCCGGGAAACAACATGGCAGGTATCTGTAATTTGGAGCGTTGCGGCAGTTCACTGTGCGACCAAAACGAACTCGATACAGAAGGCAATTGCCGAGTTGAGACTTGGACTACTCCCTTTCGTATAAGGGTAGCGTTTGGTCCGGGTATCAACATGGACGGCACATTGGAAGACAATGCCGGCATGTGCCTCACGTACCAACAGTTAGCTTGTGTAGCTTGAGCGTTATAATTATCTCACTCTTCGCAAGGCGCATAAAGCGCAAAGCAGAACGCTGAACGACATATAAATGCGGAGACAACTGTCGAACAGAAGAAGGAAGCGTCATCGACTGCATCTGTACTGTCTGCAACACTGTTTCTGTAGCATTGTCAAGCGACGTCGTTGTCGCTTTCGCAGCGTAAATATAGGAAATATTTTCGAACGGAATAAGGAAGATTTCGCTTGCGAGGATTTTGTTCATTCGGCTTAGACGCGAGATTACGGAACGAGAATTATGGGATTGAGGTTGAAGCATTGTGCTGTATAATTAATACCGCAAAAAAAGTCAAAGAGTCAAATAGTTTTTATTTACAAATGAACTAGCTTAAATCGTAAACGCAGCGCACAACTCTCGATATAGTGATATA
>NW_012130072.1:135989-161703 GCF_000143395.1 Atta cephalotes
TATATATATATATATATATATATATATATATATACGTCGTATATAATAATTATAATTCATAATTCATAATGATAATGATAAGAAAATTAGCGATAATATAATGGAGACAATTCGACGACAGTGGTGAACTGCAGCGGTTACTTCGATGTCGTCGTCGGCGACGTCGCTGTCGTATAATTCGAAATCATACGTATCTACCTACGAAGTCAAAAGGACTGTTAAGTAGCATAAGAGAGGGCGGTGGTCGCGACGAACGTGTATGCAAATATGTACGTGATTACGTGTGTCATTGTATACGGTCACTTAGTGCGGGGGCACATGTTTTTGTCCTATAATACTCTATAATTTTTCGGATATCCGTGGGGCATTTAACTCGCGAAGTGCTGAGGCCATATATTTCAAATAAATCTACACAGAAGTTAAGTTTAAATAAATAACAATATACGATGTAAAAAAGGGGGTTTATTTCTACTTTTTTTTTTATTGAAATAGTATATCAATTTTTATTTTACGACTGCTATATGTAAAATGCGTCATAATAGGCTTTCTACAATAAACCATGCACCTCAATTTCAAGCTGTAAAAAATTGATTGATCACAGTCACATGTGAGAACAATAATCGACCATGATTAATCAATTTTTTACTTAAGACTTATAGCTTAGATAATATTATAACTGCTGTCAGGAGGAAAAAATAGCTTTGCAACTGTTATAAAATTCTTTAATATGATTAATCTTGCCTTTAATTCCTCACTGGATTTGAATATATAAATCAATCATAATACAATCAAGAATTTTACAATAGTTGCAGAGCTGTTTTTTCTGCTAAATGCAGCCAATGGCTTATCGCAGAAAACCTATAATATAAATGATGTATCAGTTGAAATGCTTAACAAAAATGTCCAACAATAATTTCGTAACATAAAATTAACATTCAATAAATGTCTTCAAAATGATTAAGTACCCCACTGTATCCGATTGAGCTACGTGTTCCCGAAGAACTGTCGGACGTTCGTCGTTGTATTTACATCGTCGAGCGATACAACGGAGCAATGTACAATTCACGGCTTTTACGGTATATGCAGGTAACGTGAGACTCAAGCAAATGATAGTTGACAGTATGATATCGGATCTCGAGATATTTTGTGGAATATCCGATAAAAGATTTAAGTCTGTTCAAGATGAATTTGAGATTCGGATGTTTGGTAATCTCCGATAAGTTTTTTTCGAGGTTTAAAAAATTGATTTATGTATAACATGAAAATCTCTTTCGACGAGATTTTTATTTATTTATTCTTACATGCTTGTATCGAGAGTTATCAAAGAATCCGAGAAGTTGTCATATATCCGGAGTCCGTTGGGATATATGAAACTTCTATACAATTATTCGGAATTATTAATATCCGGTTGATATCCGAATCGCATCCAGAGAAAATTCTAATATCCGGATATAATTTGTATCTCCGTATAATAACTTGTATCCGCGTAACCTGCACATCCCGCAATCAATTAACCGAATTCTACCTATTAAAAAACCTGATATTACAAAACCGGATTTTTATTCTTGATTCTGAATAGCAGCGAAATCAAACGAAAACGCTTACAGAAAGGTAACGAGAATCCCAAAGTCGATCAGGATTGCCAGATTTTTCTTTTCGCAAACTGCAAACGATGAATCCTGGATTTAATAATACGCGAAGAAAATCGGGTCTTTCATTCTGTCAAATTGGCACAGAATATGTAACATTAAATGGAAAGTAACAGCACATGAGTAAACACGTAGCGAGAATAAATTTAACGCATTTGTAACGAGTCAGCAAATGGATAATCAATAATCATTAATCAATTTCGATTAGCCGTGGCACATCGCGTTCTCATATACCCGTTTGAGCCAGGCTTTAAAGTGGGACGCTCGATGTTGAAAGCGAGGGTGTCGAGGGTGCGTCGGAAGAATCGGACATTTTCGCGAGGAGGAAAAAAAAAGAAAAAGTCTTAACTATCCGGCAATCCTGCATAACTGCGTAAAAGCAACGTAAATAAAAGCAAGGAGCGAACGCGATGGTAAAACCGCAAACGGCAAATGTACGTTACTGTAAATTATGCTAACGTTGCTGGCCATCACGAAATGAGTAGGTACCATAAGACGTCGCTACCAATGATGCAGCATCAGAGCAACAATACGTGCGGATCGCACATACACATGGAGTCTGTACACACTCGCTTTCTCCCCTTAAAAACTGTTGTGCGTGCGTGCTCATTGTACCCGCCGCCGATATGCATTTTCTTTTTTTCTCCTTCCCCCTTCCCCTCGCCCATTTCTGGTCGTTTTACTGGGTCATTTAAGATAGGGGAAACTGTAATTCGTAAATCGATCGATGATTCTACGCGCGATTATCGTTTATCGAAGAAGAGAGAGAGAGAAAGAGAGAGAGAGAGAACGTCATTCGCATTACTCTATATTCTATTTCACTCGACTTCACCTTAACTTTCAGCTCTATTATTCATTCACACTCAGAAAAAAGATATAGATAGCAGCTATAAAAGTGACAGTTACCCAAGTTTTTTATACGTAGAATTAGTGTACGTAGTTATTGTAACTAGGAAGTTGTTGTTTATTCAACTGCACATTAAGCCTGCATAGAAAACTTGTATAGTCTTCACCCTTATGGATTTTTTTTATAATAAGCTATTACCTAAGCTTAAGTCTTAAGCCGTAAGAAATTGACCAATCATAGTTGATTATTGTTCTCACATTAGATTATGATTAATCAATTTCTTAACAGCTTAAGACTTAAGCTTATTGTAGTGGCTTATTGTAAAAAAGTCTATTATAGTTGCTATCACTACGTTTTTCTCTGAATGCAGTGAAACGAAGATCGCACTTTGGATCAAACGGCAATGCTTTCCCTTTTGAATATATTCCCGCAAAATTCGCTGCATCGGACAATTTATAAACATCACGTTGGACTTATTGGTTCGAGACATTTATTACGGAAGAGAGCCGAAAGTATCAACCGAACGTTACAGTACGACTCGGAATAGAACGTTAAAGTACGACTCGGAATCTACATTTCTCGCAAATGTAGATACATTGTACGCGTACTTGAATCCAAATATCTCTCCCGGGCCGCGAAGGAAAGAAGAACATTTGGAGTCTTCGGCATCGATCTAACGTAAGCCGCGCGCGTTTTCCCTCTCTTATTTCGAGTCAACATCGTTGAATATTGCAATATGCATGCGAGCATTCCGTGAAATATAACGTATGTGTGCGTGGACGTACTCGTATCGCCGATACGGGATATATAGTCTAGTCAGGGTCGAATTATGGCTGGCTTCCATTTACAGGGCTGCATAATGGGGAGCTCTGTACCCGCGGTGCTCTGTATGTCACAGGAAATTGCAGGCGTGTTATTTCCATTTAAATAATATGCAAACACCCATTTGCACCTGTCTCAATTTACACGTGGATTGCACTTACATCGTTCTATTGCTTCTCGTTTCAAACATGATTCTTGAGATACACGTTCTGAATGTATACCATTCTATCGCTTTTACGTGTATATGTAACATTTTAGATAGGCACAAAATGGTGAAACAAATGATACCACAAAATATATTCTACACTCTCTAGGCACTAGAATTTAATAAAAAGAATTAAATATTTTCAAAATTATAGCTTCTAAGGTTCAAGATTTATTTAATTTTTTAAATAAATACAAGTACAATACTTATGTTCAGACATATCTTTCGAATTTGAATAAAGAGAAGTTTTTTTTGAAAAAAAAAAACACGCGTTTAAAAAATCCGATTTGAATCAGTATAACAAAAATTAATACTATAATAAAATGTAATGATCTGATAGTATTTGGACTTGTTTATTGACAAATTGCGTCGATGACTACACAAGTTACGTATTAAGTTTCCTGTACATCTTCTTCAGAGTTGTTCAACATAGCAACTGCGTGGACAGCATGACCGCAGCATAGACCGTGTATAGTCACTAATGAATTAAAGTGGTAAAGACGTAACACAGCCAATGCATAGTCGGTGCAACCCTGGATAGGAAATCCAGTCTTTAAGGCACAAAGAATCGGGGCAATTGTGAGCAGCGAGCAAACTCAAGCCGATAGCACCGTACATAAATGAGGGTAAATGTAGAAAACGGTCTTCCATCAACAAATTATTCATACTCCTTATTAGGCGTGACCAATGGGAGTTGACGTAAGAATACTACGTAGACTTTGCAAAAAGTGTAACGCGCAAATATTTCCGTTACGGTTTAGAATATCGGAAACTTCTTTCCGATTTTTATATTTTATTTTATGCGAAAAATGAAGATTTACTCGTGATGTATTCGTATGCGTTTCTTTTATAACGATTAAACAATTAAATTAGCTAAAAAGGATTAAACACGAGATATCAGATAATAATTGAGTCGCTTTAAAATGAAATTTAACTGGTTCATTAAATTTAAAAGTATAGCTCTCTCTTTTACGATTTAAAAAAAATGTTCATGTTTATATTCAAGATATACCAAATTGTTATCATATTCCAAACTGACATATTTAAAATTCAAATACTGAGAAAAAATTGAGAAAACATTGAGTAAAGCTTCATATAACGTTTTCTATGTAAATGTTGTTACTCAACCGATCATGTCTGTGCAAGAAAAATAAATTTTCTATTTGCGTGGAGATCTATAAAGTGTTTAAGAGTTCTCATGGTTTAATTAAATATCTGTATCAACTTGATCTCCGCGAAACTATTTAAATATTAATTTGCTGCCAAGTTTTCAGTATTAACCTAATTTGCACGATGAATTTATTATTCATTCAATTTCCATATCCGTTGGTAGTATTCACTTTTCTAATATGAATAATTTTTATCATCTGTCTAAAAGTCTAAATATATTTTCTTTTTATAATAACATACGACTGTATACAGTTTTTGTGAATGTAATTAAATTCTTCTACGCGACGGGTCATTTATTTCGCATCATCTGATTAATTTCTTCCTTCAACAACACATCAATCTTTCTACTATAAACGGATTTAATATGTAGCTTAAGAAACTAAAAATTACATGCAAATGCATATATCGGGCAGTAATGTATTTATTGTAAAATGACACGCGTAGAAATTTGTGCGTGCATTTCTGAATTAAAAAAATTATCTTATCAACTAATGTCATCATTGCATTTTAACCAGATAAATATTATAAGGGACAAAATTCGTGAAGCCAAAAATACGATAAGGAAAAGCTCCTAAATGTTTAGTCATCAAAAATAGAAAATAATAATTATAAGTAAGATCAAGTACTGCGATCTACGAATGCATTTGGTAGCGCCGTACATAACTTAATTACAAAAATAAATGTATATGCATTTCATATAAAAGCAACGTTACGATTGTGCGTAATAAAATATCAGAATTGTAACATATGCCAATAATACAGCTATGTTATTCTATGTGGAGAGATAATTGTGGTATTATTGTATTATTTAATATTATTCGAGTAAACCAACATGCTTACGGTTTAATTAAATTTGAAACCCACGAAGAATATGAATCCAACAGCTCTAAAGTCTCTTAAAAGAGTTAGACTTTTTTTTCGTTTCAATATGTATGCTAATATCGATAATAATTTTTATATTATGTCGAGATGTGCCATGAATCAAATGAAATAAAAGACGACAATATGAATGTTTAGATGGTCGGTTATTGAATTCGTGAGATGTAATCAATCGATTCGCAATTTTGGTCCAAAAGAGAATGGCTGTCTCATTTTGAGTTATTCAAAAAAAGAAAAGAGAAAAAAAACGGAAACGGCGTTAACTACATGATTAATTCTGTCGAAGAAATGACGATTGTCTATAGAGCGTCCGCCGACTGTTCGCGAGATCCGTATACTCGATTGCACGTGCCTATATGATATGCTTTTGTTGTCCCTTCTTGCACTTCCTTCTACCCCCTGTTCCCAGGCACAACAGATATATGTATAAGGCGGAAAGACAACGCTCTTCCTTCGCTGCTATTAGAGGAGCTGCACTATAATTCCGCGCGCGAGGGACAAGAACAGGGAGTTGTTCTTTTTCACTGATATTACAAACGATATCTCGAATACTGGGGAGGGAGGAGCTCATGGATTGGTCCCGGCGATATTCACGGTGCGTAAAAGTGATTATAGGTCCGCACCCTCACCGCATTTACCATCAAAAGTGGCCATTCGTATCGAGATTCTCATACGTCAATAATGACGTCCATCGTGTCCACATTTTCATCACTCATTTAGCGTCGCATTACCGAACGTGACTGCGTGACTGCGTCGAAATTTTGTCTGATATAAAGTCCATGTCATCAATGTCAAAAATTAATCAACATTGATGGGAATTAGATAGCCACAGTTATCGCTAAATATGCGATGAGAACGCGGATCATAGGATCGGGCAAAACACAGCCGATGCTAAACGTGCAGTGAAAGCACAACAGTTGTACATTCACGGGTGTGAAAATCTGTGATGGTGGTGTACCAAAAGATACGGTGCATCTATCGATATCTCTTTTGCTATATAAAACGAGCTGCAATGCAGGAATGCAATTTCCACTGTCGTTTATTCGATTTACCGTTTACACGAGTTTCCACGAGAATGGCGCTAACGATAGAAATAATGTAGGCGCGCGATATAGACGATCGCTGGAAGATAGAACGAGGTTCTTCCACGATGAGTAATCGATTTTTTCTTTTAATCGAGGTAATGTGTATAGACCGAATGATGATATCGACAATGGAAACGTATATAGCTTCGAAGGTAATAAAGTTTACGTCCCCGTTTCTACTGTGCGCAGCATATCCTTTGCCACAATGTATCTTAGATCACCAACTATCTTAAATTTAGAAGCAATGGGTGATGCGATGTTTACGTGAGTCACAAACACGGTGGTCTGGTGGACGGTATAAGACATTCGGCTGCACTCTTGTGGGATATTTTCGTTTTACATTTGCTATTAATCGCTATACTCGGAACGAGATGAAATTAAAGATAACAATTTGAGAAAGGAAGAAGAGAAAAAGCAAATAGGAATAAATATTTTTGAAGACATTCTTGCGTCTCTCTATATAAAAATCCGTCTAACTGGTATTCGTAATAATATTTAGCAGAAATTACTTATAATTAACGCGAATATTATTCAGTTAAGAAACACTCGAAAAGAGATTACGGTCAGTTTTTGTAGTAAATATTTAAGAGGAAAGCAGATGGAATAATAAATTATAAAAAATACAAATGTACAAAATTTCTCTAGCAGAAAGTACAAATTATAGCGTTCACTATATATCAAGCATAAAGGGAAAAATAATCTATATAGAATAATAGATTCCTTGAGAAAATTCTTCGATTATGAACGATATATAGTGTCAATACATTGATTCATTTTATTTGCTATTAATGAAATGTATTATCTCTTTTATGAATATTAAAAAATATAAATTATGAAGCGAAGGAAGGAGGAAAGTTCTCTATTTGCTACACAAGTTCTCCTTGACTTTCTACACAATTTGCTTATTTAGATCAATAGATGGCTCGTGGTATAACCGCCGAGAGATTCCTCTCGTATTCACCTCTTCGTTCCGACGATATATATATAATATTTGAAATGTAGAATTAAAATTAAAACGATTATAACCATCAAGCACAGAGTCCCTGGATGGATTTTTGATCCCTTTTCTTAGGGGTGCAGAGTTTCGGAAGTGTTTCTCTTAATGAACCGTTTCTATTAATTCTACATTCCAGATAAATAATAGATATACCCTTTGCGGTCGTATATCTGGTGACAGCCGCCGCAAAAATTTTTTTTACCGTTTCGGTTGTCGGGTCTCAGCCGCCACGCTTCGCCGGCAGTGTTTATTTTTTGCCTAGCCGTTGAAAATGGGCAACGGAAGCCATGATGCTTCGATGCAGCGAGGTATCGTTTTTACATTTTTCTTTTTTCTCTTGCCAAAGCATGCCTAATGGAATTTACGGGATTTTACAGGACAATCTTTGATTATAGGTGTATACACGCCGCGTCGTTCGCTCCAAAATAATTCCGACCAGTTGTGAGAGATACCCGTGTCTGAGCACGCTACGACCGCAAATGGTTAATCCAAACCTCCGGCTCTCTTGGTCCCGTTGGTTCGTAGGTTACAATTCCTCCGGTCTTCCTCTGCAACCCACCATACGAGAAAAAAAAGAAAAAGAGACACTAGAGATTGGCCGGTTCGATCGATTTGAAAATCACGAAAATCGCGACCTCGGCTAGTTCTGTCGAGTTTGCCATTTTTCTTTGCCATCGATCTTCCGACGCACTTCGCGACTCAAAACGACCCCGTATCATTTATGCCAATAATTCTTTTTCATTTGCGTTTTTAAAAAATATTAAGATTTCTTTCTTACGTGATATTTATATATCGCAAATATTACTACTGCGCGTTTGCAAAACTTTGTTCTGAATTCTGCTTGTGAGTTTTATAAAGTGGAAATTTATAAAATGGAAATTAAGTAGAGCACATTAAAGAAGTAATGATATACTAATACTTGAATCTCGCGCTTTGTTTTATAGTTGCCCATATGTATATTTGTTAATTATGCTAAATGTATATGCAAGTATGACTCTATTCGCGATCTACTGCAATAATTCGTTTTATGTATGTCACGGCATAAATATTTTTATTATAATTATTAAACACGCGAAATTTAAACTCGTCGCTATACAAGAGATTATCTAGATATAAGTGAAAAACGAATGCAATTAGATTTCATTTGCAATTAGAATTTCGTAAATTATAATTTACGTTAATTTTCTATGATGAGTTTATTTATTATTTTTATCATTTCACTCGCGTCGTTCCAATCCGTACGAATAACTATTGATACAAATTTTAAAACAATCAATGGATTAATTTTGCCTTCAACAGTTTTCAGATAAGTTATCTAAAAGTTCAAGAAATTCATTGAAATTCATCGCGTGATTGGTCTTTCGTGAATAAGGGTAAAATATAAAACTCGACATAAACGAATATGATAATCTATAAATGTGCGTGTTCCTGATTTCATGATTGTTTATCGAATTAATTTTTCATAGTTTAACTTGTTATATTATTGTTCAGACTAACTGTAAGTGGTTCAAAAATATAAAAGAGAATTCTCAAGCTGTAGTTTAAATTATATTCCAATTACAACATATATGTACATTTTAATTCTTTTGTATCATGTACCTCCCCATTACGCGTATCACGTGGACTAATGAGTCAAGTAAAAGTCGAGCTCACGAATCGTGCAAAATAGATGAATGACTGAACGCCTTCGAGTTACCTGTTTTCGTGGCGAACGGATCCTTGGGATGATTCGTCTTAATGGCGTTCATTCTCCGATTCTGCGGTCCTTGGCCGCCGCCAGTGCATCCAACGCCGGGCGTTTGGCCCATACCGAGGCCGTGGGGCCCAGTGGTAACCGTGCCCCCGGTGGACTGCAAGTGTGACATTTGCTGACCGCAGCCTGGGGGCCCGACGGTTCCGGGCCCGCCGGCTACGCCGGGCGGCGCGCCGGGTGCCCTCACACGTGGCTGTTCGACTGGCAATACACGGCGTCTCTTCTTTGGTAGTTTGGCTCGCGCCTGCGTGTGACTGTAATACATCGCAAAGTTGCTAACGATCACGGGCACTGGCAGGGCGATCGTGAGGACACCGGCCAATGCGCAGAGCGCGCCGACGAACATCCCGATATACGTTTTCGGCACCATGTCCCCATAACCGACAGTCGTCATCGTCACCAGAGCCCACCACAAACCAAGGGGTATGCTCTTGAAGTCGTTCTTCGGATTGTATTGAGTGCGCTCCGCGTAGTACACAAGGCTAGCGAAGATGACAATACCGAGGACGAGGAAGAACACCAGCAACGTGAGCTCCTTTGCCGAGGCGCGAAAGGTTTGTATTAGGATCTTCAGGCCCGAGGAGTGGCGAGTGAGCTTGAACAGCCTCATTATACGTATGATGCTCAAGAACTCGAGGATATCGGCGTTCTCCAGATGGGCCGCAAACCGCTGCAGCGCCAGGTCAACGTAGAAACTCAAGGTCGCGACCATGTCGATTAGGTTCACCGAGCTCTTGATGAAGTCACAACGATTCGGACTCGCGGTAATACGTATCAAGAACTCAAGAGTAAACCAGGCGTTACAGACGCATTCGATGTAAAAGAAGACATCATGGGCATTGGTGCGAGTCTTGTCTACCACCCAGGACGTCACGTTGTCAATCTTTACCGAACGATTCACGATCATCGGCACTCGCATATCCGGATGGGTTTTCAAGCAAAATGAAAGTATCGAAACGCAGATGAAGAAAACGGAGACTATACTGATTACCTGAAAGATATCCAGTACGATTAACTTGTAAATGTTATATAGTAAAAAACTTTAATAATACAAAAAAGAAATAATATATATTACTTACATATTAATAAAAATTAACGGTACATAATAAAAAACTATATTGGTGATGTTTTATATGTAGAATTATAATGTATATATAATATATAATTGAATCAATTATTTTATATTCATTGCTAAAACTGAAGATGAATAGTTATGAAAACTTTATTATAGTATAAACTTTTATAAATAAACATGTTTTTTTTTCTCTAAATATGTAGATATGTAAGTATATTAATAAAGTAAAATATGTCAAATAAAGTCCAGAATTATGGGAAACTTTTTTATGATATATATACATATAAAAATATAATAAATGTAATATTAATATTAATTAAAATTTATAGAAAATAAACAAAAAATATATTTTTTATAGTTTCAAAGAAAAATTTAATTTCGTACAAATTAATATTTTAATTAGTATTATAATTATTTGCCTAATGGTAATATATTAAATTCAAATCTTACCTTAGCTGCGACGGAGGAATAAGGTTCATCGAAAAGTGACCACATCTGAGGTTTGAGCTTCTGCCACCACGTGAGACTTCCCTCGTAGTATGCTTCCTCAAAACCGAATTTCCTGGCCAGTTCCTCCTCGGTGGGCCTCTCGGTGTCGAGGTCCAACCTGTCGAGGACCGTCAGCGTTTCCTGCGTATCCCGGTGCTGCAAGGGCGTCGAGGCGAAGGGGATGGGAAGAGAGACAGATGCAACAACGATTGTTATTCGTACCTGCGAAACTCTTTCTCGAGTGTGCTTTCTTTCGTGCTTTGCCTTGGGACAGATAAAGCGCGCGTGAAAAGCATACGCGAGCCGTTGTGTGCTTCCTCGCGTGAGTGATAAAGATATCTGTTCGGCTTTGATCAGCCTTACCGGCGGATTTATCCGATGTTGCACATACGCTTACTTGAGTCTATTCCACATCGCTCTATCCAAACTAGTTCTCAGATTCTATTTGCTAACAGTATCCTCTTAGACCATGTACTATTGGATCACGAATTACCTCATTTTTTATCAAATTCTAAGATGATAACAGAAAAAAATGCATAGAAAAAGATGGGTTCTTTCATTAATACTTAATATTTACCTATCTTTTGTTTTTTATTAGTTATTTATCATTTTCATCTTAGAAATATTATCAAACAAATGAACAAAGCTCTAATATTGAGCTTATGGCCTCCTATTGAAATTAATTCATGTATAAAATATATCATGTAAGATGTCTCACACTTTTTACTAAGCAGATTCTAGAAATAAATTAAAATTAATTGCCATTAAAAAATAAAAAAGTAATAACTAAAGGCACTTTGGTGAAAGATATTAATATCATGCATTAAAATCTGGCACATTTGTGAGCGTGATAATAAAAGACGTACAGTACTTTCAGACAATATGATAAATCACTGACAAACTTCTCCATTTGATATATTATTTCGAGTCAAAGAAATTATATTATATCTACATATAAGCCTATTTCTATTCGTCATTTTAATCTGTTAAATATGTTGGAAAAGTTTACCGCCTATCTGCTTAGCTTTGTGTATCCTGTTTACTTTAATCTCTACATCTATATACCGTACTGTACATCACATTATAAATTTACGCGTCTGTTTCGCTGATTTTGCGTGCAGCCACGCTTAGGCATGATTAGACACGTGCATGACAATCAGACGTTATTCACGATATACCTGCGTATAGGTCATCCAACAGCAAGGCTCGACTTGATTCGAGTCAAGACCCCAGAAATCGAGTTCTTCCTCAAAAAGCGGGCCGCATACATCCGTGGGGTAGTGCAGCTTCCCGGTGCGATAGTAGTTGAGTACCTGGGCGAAGACACCCGGGTGTCTGTCAAAGAAGTACTCGTTGAGGATCGGGTCATAATTGGCGAGAGCCTCGGTCAGTCTCGAGAGCCTCGTCGCCGGGATCTTCTTCAGGGTTGCCTTGTACGTCTCGTGCCGGATTCCGCCCACGTTCAGAACCACGCGGTTCTCCGCGTCCATATTTATCAAGTTCATTTTGATCACGGCTCTGCTACCGCCGGCCCCGACTTAAAGAAACCCATGCGATCTGCAAACAATTAGCGCTTCCATCGCGTCATCTAAAATTAGATGGAAAACCGTCGTTTCCCCATCGCGTAAACCTTATATTGATTTTATCCGATTAACCTTCCTAAAGCTCAATCAAGGTTGATACAATTTATATCTTTGTAAACTGAAAATTAACTTATTTGAGTAGAAATTAACTTTGAACCGATCGATCTTAATTTAAATCTTACGTGAATCATGTAATATAATTTGTAAAATAAAAACGTGAACATTTAATAAAAGAGTTTTATTTATTAAGCGCAAACTATCCGCGTTTCTGTTTTATTGAAATGCAAATAATTCATTAATATTTTACACGAATTTATGCAATAAATCCGACCGTGCAGCTTAGTTTCAAATTGAAATGTAAAACGTACAATTTATGATCTTATTCCGTCATGTTAAAATATCACATTCATTCATGTGTGCGAATAGTGCCTAAAAGGATCAAGCGAAGCATTTCTACGCGTAATGATTTTATCGTAATATATCATCCCGGTTTTACTGACCGATTGCTTTGCTCCATATAATCTCATTTGGATTATACGATGTAGCCGATGGAAAGTGTCACAATGGTGTCATTGCTACTTCAAATCCTACGTTTCAAAGACTGACGCAAAACGGAATGTGAGAGCTACTCTCTATTTAACATTACTGTCATGATAATTATGACATTTAACATTTCATTAAAAATCTCTACATTTAGGAATATGCTTTACAAATACCAGCGTTAGAATTGCTCCGGTTCTTTAAGTCCCGTATCTCTGGAAGGAATGTATTCATTCAACTTTTTCATTTCACTGTGTTCACGATACAGCACTGTGAGAAAAATAATTCTTGCCAAGGACATAGTATGTTAAAGCTACCGTTATGGAACAAAAAAAAATTACGCAGTTACGATTAAAATATACGAGATCAAATAAAATATCACAAAGAGTTATAAAAGAATTAAAAAAATTTTTAATACAAATTGTTAAAACATTTAAATACTTCACGTATCATAATCACTTCTTACTCATGCGAAATATGTTCGCGTTTTTCAGATTTCCGGACCAATTACTTTTTGTTAAGTTTGTACGTTATTTATATGTAGAGCGATTCTCTCGGCCAGAACATTTTTAAGTAACCTTCCCTTGACATCAATACATCTGCATACCAATTATGTGTACCTCTGCATCGAACTCGCCGAACATGTAATAATATTTCAGTTTAACAAAATTGTTTTCATTTCTAAATCCAATCTGAGAGGAAAAGTAAACATTATTTTTACATTATTCTCTAGCGCATAATTAAAAAAAAACAATGCGTTATATGCGTAATAATTGTCAATTAAGGACAAATTCAAATTTTTAGATTTTATAACAGCCAAAATTATATTTTAATTATAAAGCGAAGTTTTAAAAATATTATTAAAAATGAGCTATATTAAAGGAAGAATTATTATTTATAGAGGAAGAAATTAATAAAATTATATTAGAATCCCCACCCCCCTTCTCTCAATTTAAGCAGCGTATTCCTTTTGATGTACATTTAGATTCCGCGGCGATCCAAAATAGTCAAGTTTGAAAAACGTTCACGAAGTGATCCGTATTCTACCCGTATAATCTTTTATATCGCGTAAAAAAAGCAGAACTGTATAAAGAAGGCATCGCGTGAAATCAAAGGGACAGGTGTATCGGTTTTTCAATCCCGTTGTCGCTTTGTATGCCGACTGTGCAAAGTTGCAACGGTTATAAAGGGTAACAATGTGGCTCGTGACTGTCCCTGACGAGAGTCGAGCTGTCCGATTATCAAATCACGCGCTCGGGATGCGTCACGTTAAGCGAATCACCTGCCAGATACAAAGATACACGTCGGACTCCGGTATGCCATTATCAAGTGATGCCGAGGTCGACGTGCCTGAGTCCTCGAATTAACGCGCATGGACGCAATTTCTAAATCAACTCTGATCGCCAACCACCGGCAGATAGCGGTGACGGTGGCGGTCGCGGCGGGAAACGTCTAGCAACGTCGAAATCCGATCGAATCTTCGAGGTCGGGCCGTCGGGGCGCATTCCCGTGACGTCATCTGTACATATTTTCGCACGTGCACGAGCGAGAGCGGCATTTCGAATGATCGATCGTGAGATGAACTCGAGGGCGCGTTTTTCCCTTTTTACGCAGGCGAGCCTAACGAAGCGTTTGTCCATGTATTCGAGCTACAAATTAGCGTCAGGAACGACGATGACGGTGACGGTGGCGGTGGCGGCGTCAGGCGGCGTCGGCCAGCCCCTTGTCGCGCGAGAATCGATAGTCTGCGTGCACGAAAGGCCGATATTGCGCCCTGTATGTTGCTCGACATTACCACCCGCGGCTTCGTTTTCGGTTTCCCTTCTGGCGAATTATAGTTCAATGCGCGGGGTTAAGATATGCGGGATCTCATGAGTACCAACCGACTTGCGGTTATACTCGATGAAATTGTCGAACAATCGTGCCGGTTGACGATGCTGCGACCGATCGAAAGAGAAACTGGCGATCCGAGAAATCAATGAGAAGACGTCAGATTGAACGAATGTTGGAAATATTGGAGTAGGTCAGATGGAATCGACTGGTTCAATGAGCGCCCAATAGTGATCGGATCGCGCCGAACAGGAGAATAACTTGCAACTCGCAGCAGGATGAACGCATTATCGGTTTAACAAGATAATTCACAAGGACTCAGTCCCTAAGAACTTAAACGCATTCTGAACACTCATGGGGTTGGTGCGTATTCATGTTTCCTTCCCCTTTCAAAGGAAGGGCATCCTAAAGGGATACCCTCGTGATTGACACGTTTCCACTCGGACACGCAAGGGTTTCTTTCCCTCGATTCCCTCGATGTCGAGATTCTCCTGAAATGTCTCCTCCTTGGAACTGACAAAATACCCACCCTCGGTCGCGCTCTCTTCATGTCTCGGAGATCTTCCGCGACATCTCGACGGCACTGCTCCGATTCCCCGTATTCTCCATGTCGCCGAGCTGCGACGATGGCGATGGTGCTCCGCGAAGGTATACCGTAGGTGATAGACGGTCTCGCACAATAGGCACTATGTTGTCCTGCGTGCTACGTCCTGCGTTCGCACGAGCACGAGTCCTCTCGCTCGACTCCTCTCGTACTCTCTCCCACCCTCAACCTTCTCTCTCTCTCTCTCTCTCTCTCTCTCTCTCTCTCTCTCTCTTTCTGTCTCTCCAGCGAAAGGTCAGGTCAGGCAGGGAACGCGCCGTGAAGGCAGAGGGCGTTTTCCCCGTCGCCGTGTTCGCGAATGGATCATCGGCGGAATGGTCGGGCCTTCATCATCGTGATGTCATCCGATGCCGTCATAGACGGCCTGTCATCATCGCCGGTTCGCGTCGTCCCCGTGACCGACCGACAAGCGGATGTGACGAGGACCTTCCTCGAGGGTGGCTCGGCTGCGGCTCGTCGCGCGTACAGAACTGAAATCGCGAACGAAAAGCGACATCGTTTCCGACGAAAGACGGCAGCGGCGGCGTCGTCACCGAGGTGGGGGCTGGCGTCGCGACGGCGTGCGGAGGTTGAGCGCGCGCATCCGTTTCGTACGCGTTATATCGCGACGAGATCACGTCCAAGTGGCCCTCGAGTTCGACCGAGTTGGTGACCGAGGCGATGACTTAAAGTTATCTTCGTAGTTGTCAAGCTGGCCGTCTTCTAAGATTTCGCATTCGACAAATGCGTTCCTCGATCGTGATCATCTAAAAAAAAAATTCAAATGCTATTTACGATTTGCATCTTATAATAGTGCATTGCACAATATACGGACAAAATGTGAGTTATTCAAAGTGTTGAAATATTAAAATAATGTAAAAGTTTTGTATATATGTATAGTATTTTATGAAAAATTCGTGATTCTTTTTGATCTTAAACTTATTACTATTGATGACTTTTTAACTATAGTGCTATTATTTCTTTGATGACGTTGCAACCTTTCTTCTTATTATTTAGTAATATAAATCGATATTTAATAAATCGATATTTAATGGAATATATAAAGTGTTCGATAAATTAATTAAATAATGAAATGATTAATTAAAACTACAGAATTAAGAAGTAATAGCACAATACGATTTATAATATTTCACTTATTTAAAATTTCTTTAATGAAGAATAATAATATTCGAAAACAAAACTTTGTTAAAATAAAGAAAATAAAGAATTTTTTAAAAATAATTTCCATATATTCTTGCACGAAAAATTGTCTTATCTTTATACAAAATATTTTTTTAATAATAATAAATGTCAATATTTAATTAATATCCGCAAATGTGAATAAAAGATTGGGTATCCAATAGATATTTCATTAAATATTCATTAAGCAGTGTGTGCGGTATAGATATATAAGTCTCTCATATATAAAATTAAAAAAAATCGATATTATTGGATTGCAGATACTATTAAAGTTTGCCTGTGAAATTCATGATTATCCTTTTATATCAATCCTCTTATATGATTTAATATGACGATTTAATATGTCTATTTGAAATTAACCGTCTGTTTTCCCAAGGTCTTATGTTCGATTAAAATCGTGCGATTCAAAGTTCTCTTTACTTAATTCCAAATTTGATGAGAATTAAGTCGATTACATAGATATTCTCTTTTTAGGTCATGCGATTATCTTCTTCTGCCCTTTCGAATTAACTTTCTACCAAATTGCGATTTTTCGCTGTGAGACGATCAAAACCCATGGGAAAGATCGGAATTACCCCTGTCGTTCTATGCTTTTTATAGCTCATAAAACGTCTGTCTCATTGCTTCCTATTCTTCTTCTTTTCTTCTCTTCTGTTCCCTTTCTTTCCCTTTTTTCCATTTCTATTACACATCGCGCGATAAAAGTGTGTAAAAGAAAGACTATAGGTATCAATAGTAAGAATATATTGATTGATTTTCTTTAATTTATAATAAAAATGATCACATATTACTCACACATTTCATTAACTTAAGAACAAGCCACTTGTTTCTTACCTTTCTGTTCAAACTGTTCTAGAATAATAGAAAGTATTTGTCAATTTTCTTCATTTATTCCCATCATTGTATCATAAATCAAGCGATACTGAGAAAATTAAAATCAGATATCTTTATTGTTTTATTATCTTTATTTATAAATAAAATATTAAAATAAAATAAATATAAGTAAAGTATCTATATGAACCTTCACAGGTGTTTGTAAATTATATATTTATATGGCGATAAAATATAATTCGCAAGCAATTGGTATGTACTTATCAATCAATTACAAAATGAATTACAAAAGCAATTAATTTGCAATATATTCTAATTTTTTGCAAATTATATCTTATCGCCTTATAAATATTATGTACGCACTAATCGCGGAAGCTCATATATGCAATTTATTTTAAATCCTAAAGAGAGAACTACACTACAAAACTGTTTTTTTTTAAATAAAACATGAAAAGTAATTGATATATTTCGCAGTTGCAAATATTGTATTACTTTTTAAAGTTTCGAGTTACAATTTCATAAAAAATATTCGAGGAAATAATCAATTCTACAGCAATGACGTATGTAAACTTTTGAAAAAAAATATATGCAAAATGTTTAAATTACATATTTTGTATATTTTGTGTTTTTTACATTTTATATATTAAATATTTATCACATTTATATTTATAGTCAAATAAATTCTTAGGGTGAATATTCAGAATCAATAAAATTTCAAACCTAAGTATCATCATTTTCTTGAAAAATCAACATTGAAAACAAAGTCGACAGAATATGGAAATTATATCATAAAGACCTTTAAATTAATATTAAAATTATATAGATTCCTATTTTTCTCTAATTAAAATATTCTCAAAAAATGTAAAACTTGTGTATAAAACATTATTCTTTTTTCTATCTTTACACACTTTGAAATTTATGTGAATTAATTTAACAAATAATAGTAAATGAACGATCATTAACTAACCAATGATAAACAGTCTTTTTGAAAAATCAGATTTGCCTGCCACGATGACTTATATTGACAAATTGTCGGAAAAGTAGAAAGATGTGTAAGTACTCGTTATGAAGTAAGAATACAATACTTGCGTATGTACACAAAGTGCCGCGTTTACGCGTCATGTCTCACGTGCGGGTTACAAGATATAGCTCGAGGTTGTGCTGAGTGGGTTGCTCTCGAGTGGGGTCGTCGCTACTCTCAAGCGAATTTCTCCACCGGTCGATGGCTTACGCTTGCGCGCTGTTGCCTCTTCAGTGGCAGCCTTACTCCCAAGTTGTATATCAAATTTATGTCGTGAAAACAACTCTGATACTTACCTATTAGCTGCGAGAGAAGAAGATTAACGTTCGATAACCGTTCGAAGATAATACCGATCATATTCGAGACGTCATCCTCTTTTGTCCGTTTTGAACTTTCTCAAACTCGGTGTCGAAGTTTATAAACTTTTTTTTCTGATATTTTCTTTATTAAGTGACTTCGACCAGACTCTGATTAATTTAATTAAATAGTTAAGTCGATCAGTGGAATCGTTTAAGGAAATATTTAAGATAGTTATCGTTGTTCTTAATCTTTTTTCGATAGATTAAACATAATTCTATTACATAATTATAATTTAGTAATTTTATTCATATTAAAGTGTTGATTAAATTAATTTTGTAGTTTGATCAAAATCACCTTAAAAAAATTAAGTTATTAAAGAATAAAAGAATTAAAAATTGTTTAATAAATAAATTATGTGGACAGATATATAATTATCCGGAATTGATAATTGATAAGATTTTATTTTCAAATGAAAGAAGATGATTTTGTTATTATTCTTTGATTATAAATTTTATACGGATATTTTTTTTATTTCACATCTAATATATTTAACGAATAACTTATCACTTCTACGTAATTGGATAATAAAACGTTTCTATTTTCTTATTTTTTTATTAGATATTTTAATTGTTTTCTGGCATCATTACAAAAGTATTATAAATAGCTATGCAAGCAGATACAAGTGACATTGTTCTCAAATCCCCGAAGATGCATTTCAAATTGATTGGATGTATTTCCATTTTGAGTGAGGCTTCTCTCTGTTTAATTTAATTTAAATATCTTGATCATAAGAAACGATAGATCAAATTATATGAATATGAAATGATATTTGCAAGTTATTTTATAGTTATATTTTAGAAATGATTTATGTTTTTAACATAAATCATTTCTAAATGATTAACAAATATGTAATTCTCTCATCAGATTAATACCTGTAATCATAATGCATTTTTTCAATCAAGTGGTGATTGATCGAGATGTTAAGTTTTTTATTATTAATTTATTCAGAAATTAAACTCGGTAGAAGTTGGTGATCCACTGTAATGTCAACATACTTCTGATATAGCTTTTTCATTTTGGAAAAAACGACATGTTTCAACATTTATCTTCAATTTTTATATAAAATTAATTTCGATTTTATCGTAATTGGATAGAGAATATAATATGTGTGCGAATAAAACGTGTGGAAAAGTTGCTGATACCGGAATTAGAAGAGAGATGGTCAAGACACTGGCGAGAACACAGTCTGTCGATAAACATGTTGGGAAAAGTTTTTGGTGTCATGTCGCCGTAATCTACAGTAGTTATCGTAAATAAGACCCATCATAAACCTCGCAGTGTACTGTCAGAATTTGTTGTTGGGAATTTCCTGCAGTGTTATAGCATGAAAAGCCAGGACATAGCTTTGATATCTTACAAATTTTGCGAGAATAATATATTTAATTCTTATTCTTAAAGATCAGAGACAACAATAGTCTAGTAGAAATTTTCTTAAATTTATTTAACTTTATCTTTAAAGCTAATATATATATATTTATATATTTATATAATTATACAGAAAAAAAAGTTGAAATCAAAACTAGATTTTAAAAGTTTTTTTTTTTTACAGAAAACTAAACTTTCAGATTCTGCTGTAAAAGTTCTATTTCCGTTTTATTTAAACCGCACCTGGAACTGTGCCCTTAAAATATTTAGCTCTAGCTCTCTTAAAACCAAAAGTTGAAATGTACCTGCGAGCGTTCAACGTAGAACATGAACTGACAAAAAGCAGGATTCCTAATATGAGGAAAAAGATTAGTAAAGCCAACTCTTTGGCGGACGCCTTAAAGGTGTGGATATAAGGATTCCAAATCTGGACAAGTGCCTCGTCGTGCCTTGAATAGTCGTAGAGCAAGCGCTATTGACAGGAATTCTAGATAAAAGTTTGGTTTTGTCAGACACTCCCTATAGAAGCTCATCGTTTATTAGATCGATTACATTGACCGATAACGATGACATGATAAAGCGCTTCGGGCTAGGACTTACTTGCAATTAAGTTTCATAGTGCTTATTATGTTAACACGGTCAACGATAACTCGGTTAATTGATTATAAATTAGAACGAATTAGCGTTATAATAAAATATTTAGGCCAAATATATATGATACTCAGAGAATAAAATATATATACTCAAAGAAAAAGACATAGTTATAGCAACTATATATAGATGATAACTATGCAAGTGTTACGTTATAATAGAGTTAATGCAATATATATATATATATATATATATATTTTTGAATAAACAATATATATATTTTTGAAGAAACAATTTATAGTTACAATAATTATAAAATAGTTTATTTAACCATTTACAATAATTATACTGTGTTTTCTAATTACATCTCCACTATGTCTTTTTCTATAAATGTATATATTTTATGTAGTTCCTATCACTATGTTTTTCACTGACAAGAGAACTTCTCAAGATGTTAAATTCTGATTTAACTTAATGACTTTGTATATATACAAAATAGCAATAAAGCAAATTTCAATTTTTTTCATTATATTTCAAAAATTGGTATTTCACCACATTAAGAAATTGTATTATATAATTATAGTTTTATGATAAAATTATTTCTATTTGTCTCCGCCAATATTAAAAAAAATAATTTCTTTTTAAAATACATATTTTTAAAATTATTTTGGAAAGTATTATTAATATTAATCAATTTATCAACAATATCATTATAGATAAATAAAGACAATTTTATTATAAAACTTTCATAAAACACTTTTTTAAATATATTTTAAATATATTTTGAAATATAACAAAAACAGTTGAAAATTTTTTAAGGATATGACTTCACCTTTAAAATAATTTATTTATTTAGCCGTAATTAATATTTTCTACTTAAATAAATTTTTCTATTTATGAACTTTTCTATTTACTTGTATGTATACAAAATTTCATTAAAATAAGAATTTAATACTTCAAGAGATTCCCTTGAATGTATACATACATTATCTTGCGCGCATACAGACAAATCTCAAATATTCAGCAAAATGCAATTAAAGATGATAATTAAATATTATAGAAGTAAATATAATAAGACCAAAGCAGAGGAGTGTTTCCAGAGTGAATCAAGCATTATAAGCTAGGAAAAAAAAACGTTCAGTGAAAATGATGGTTTGAGTAAGATTTATAAAAAACTTTTCTTAAATTTTTCGGACATAGTCGTGTTTATCTCTTGATAATTCCACTAGCGCGTGATTCTTTACGCAGAAACGGAATACAGATGGATGAAAAATATCGATACACAGGCTATACGTTTGGTTTCTGCTGAAGAGTACGGTTCATCGAAAAGAACCCTCAAATGCGAAACTGTAATCTTTGCCCTCTCGTTAAAGTCCCTTTACGATACTAGTCCTAGAAATCGAAAACCCGAGTGATTTCTTCATCGCTGAGCTTTTCATCCTCAACATCGAGTTTATTGCCAGGGTGACTTACACATTTTGATGCTATATATGAGAATAATACGGCTCTATCTAGAGACAGTCATCTTAATTAATAGATTATTAAATTATTCCATGATATAATCATTTATAAATTAATTATGTCAAATTGTTTAAATTAATTATGTCAATTTCTATATTAAACATATCACATAAAATGTATAAAAGTTTATAATAATAAAAACATTTTATATATAATACATATATAAAAAACATTTTAATAATTAAATGTATAATGAATATTTTATTTAAAGAGTTTTTATATAGGTTTGAATTTTCTTTTTTTTAAATTCTTTTTAATTTATAAAAAGAAAATATAGGTAATCTTATTTTAAAATACAGCAATGTTTTCTTTATTTTTGAATTTTTTGTTTAATTTTTTTAGAAAACTGATGCTCCAATTAAAAATTTGTTATTTTAATAAAAGAAAGAAAAAATTATATTTATATTAAAATTAATCTATCGTTGATGTAACAGATTGCAAGCATGATTACAGTTGCTTTGATAATTGACAGAATATTGACATAAAATTATTGGATTTGATATCTTTAATTATATAAATAATTTAATAGAACTGATATACTGAATTAATATATTGTATCTTATTTTACTCATATTATTTTTCATGACATATATAATTTTCAATTAATAGTTAAATGCAATTTATGCAATTTATTTGAACCGAAATTATCGAATCAACCTGATCCAACGTAATCCCAAAATTTCAGTTTCTTTTTAAAGAGTGGACTGCATATGTCCGCGAGATAATACAGTTTCCTTGTGCGATAATTGAGCACTTGGGCAAAAAAAATCTGAATGTCTGTTATAAAAGTATAAGTATTCATCTAACCGGATCGTAATTCGTTAACGTCGATCGGTTAACTGTGACAATCTAGTTGCTAGGATTTTCTTCAACGTCACTTTATATGTTTTTTGTGTCGAACACTACCCACATTTAATGTCACTTCATCGTTCCATTTTCCATCTTTTATTTTTTTTTCGCCCTATATAACGTCTCCTCGTAGAATATGCAGAAAAAGATATCTGTTTGAAGAGGAAACGCTTCTTGCAAAATTTCAAGGAGCAGCTAAATAAAGCATTTGACGTCGATCTTTTCTGTTAATTAATAAATAATTACTGTTAAACACTATTCGATAAATTTTATTTTTACTCACTTTATCTGTGCGAATTTTTGCAAGATTCTCCAACAATTTAAAGAGGAAATATCGAAAGGCAAGAAAATATTTTATAGTTACACGCTTTGTTTCAGCTAGCTTTTGACGACTATTCGACAGCATGAAATCAAGTTCGATAAAAAGAAATTAATTACGTCGCATATGTGTTTTCTTGTTCTATAAATTCACACGTGTTTATTTGTACAGCTAGCCACTCAAATCCGTTTATTGAGCTAGAAATGCAGAGTCACGTAATAGATGAAATTTGCCCCTTTGATATCCTGTTAAAGATAAAAAAACGCAGCATCAAACAGTTTACAGATCTCTTTTATTTTATGTGCAATGGGAATTTATTTTATAAGTACGCATGAGAACAATATCTGCAATATAATATTCGCTACAGAACAATGTTGATTATTAGATGTCCGTAGAATTACAGAATTACAACTCGATAAAGCATTTATTTTACGGTAGAAATATTGATGAATATTTACATTATCTCTCTTTTTGCATGTATTTAAAATTTGTCATGGATGTCCATTCACGTCAATTTTAATATACATATATATATATATATATACATAAAGTATTTATGTACAAAAATAGAAATACAGGATACTAAATGCTTTAAAAACGTTTCGAACTTTCAGAAATTTCTCCAAATGTCATTGTATTATAATTAATTATTCAAGAATATAATATAATGTCAATTAAATAAATAAACAATAATATAAAAATAAGATTATAAGAATCAAGTTATTTTTGCAAAAAATCAAGCAATTATTTTTGCGAAAATTAAACAATATAGTGTTGCCTATAAATTAAAATACATAATTACATTCTTCAGAAATGGCTCCGCTTTGAGCCATTTTCAGTGTGAAATAAAATATAATAATGGAATATCGATTTTTTTTTCCTACATGCACAGCTCCGTGCAAGCGATTTCCTTCTAATTGCCAAAAGTTCCAACTTAGCAAAGTTATTGGCAACAGGCCACAAGCATAAGAAGAAACATTGAAATATAAATTGCACATTGCGTCGTTAATTAATAAAAAATGATCCTTAGTGTAAGAATTAAGTTATGAAGTCCAAAACATTTTTATAATTGATATAAAATGAGAAGTTATATAGTCAAACTGTTGATACAAATTCTGGAAAGTAAAAAATTTGTCAACTCTAATGTTTTCAAAATACATTTTTAAAAGATCTTCCAATATAAGGACTATCCAAGAAAAAACTTCCTACACAAAAACTCATCCTCCAAACCACTTAAAAAAAAAAATAATTTTTTAATTTAGTAGGCTTTGCAATGAATGTAAGAAACGATTGAAACAGTTAGTTTCGTAATCACTTTGTTCTCAGTTGCAAAATGGCAAGTGAAGTAGAAACATGCAAATCCATAATCAAAATTTTTCAAGAACACCCGGAGTTTCATCGCGCGGGAGGCGAGAGTTTGCAGGAAAACAGTGTCAATAGTCATTAGGCATTTCAAGGAAGACTTGACTATCAACCGTAAAGAAGGATCTGGAAGGAAAAAGGATTTTCAAAGTCCAAAAACAGCGAAGAAAGAGGGCATCCGAGGAAGTGATCGAGACCACCATAAAAAAGTATGATGGAGGGGATTCCAGAAAAAATTAAAAATTTTTGTCAAAAGTAGTTTTTAAGAATTTTTTAAATATAGTTTTAATTGTAAAGATTTCTAAAATGGGTTTGCTTTTGAAAATCGGTCAAGTAGTTTGGAGGATATGTGAGTTTTTGTGTGGGAAAGTTTTTTCTTGGACAGTCCTTATTATCGATAATCATTTATTCAAAGATATCAGAAATACTCGTGAAAGCCTCAAAAGCATTATAATGTCATTTATTAAATAAAAAAATAATTAAATAAAAAAACAAAAGATATTTGTTCTCCATTATCAAACAAATCTAAAATTTAAATATATTTGTATAATTAAAATATGTATCTATACATAATGTAAATTATATCATCTTTATATTCGCTTTTACATTTCGATATATTTTACGAAATCAAAATGCTAATATCCTTTTGTAATCTAAAATCTGTCGGTACATATGAAATCTACATCGATTTTACACACAGATATGCATTTGTCATACGTGCGACCTCTCTGTATCAGTGAAAGAACTACAAATACATGTGTATAGAGGATGCTTCAAAACTATTTACA
>NW_012130072.1:161723-189403 GCF_000143395.1 Atta cephalotes
ATATAGTAACTAAATTTTATCTTTGAAAGCAATTCTAGTAAATGAGATTTTTGATCTAATAAATTAACAAATTTAAAAACAGTATCATTAACTGACAAACATCAAGTACCTAACATTAATAAATTATATGAATTAACTTTAAATTAAAATAATATTAAAATATATACATACATATATCACAAAAATAAGGCTGAAAATTTAGCAAACAAACAAATCAGTGACTTAACGAAAAAGATAATAGAATTAAAATTCTATCATCTATGTGATTAAAATTATATTCGACTAAAATACTTAGTCACTTGAACTTCAGAGGGTAGTTCCGGTCGCGCAACAAACAGGGTGATGGTGGAAGGATGTGCAAAAGCTCCATCTGGTCTCAACGTGGCCAGTCTTGTACTCTGCTCCTCTTCTTCCTTCTTAATCTCATGCTCTCTCTCCCTCTTTCTCTCGTTTCTCCTTCTCACCCCTTTTCTCCTTCTCTTCTACGCTCATCCCATAATCGTAGCGTCGGTATTTCCACGCGCATGTACGCCACAAACGTAGGCGTCGCAGCTTTAAGGACGACGCTCGTCTATGACGTCATATTTGTTTCATTCCGCCGTGCCAACACGCGTCCGGCTTGTCTTTTCAATATTGCAACTGTGTCATCTCGTTTATCTCGCTCCCTCTACTGCTCTTACCACCGCTACCCGCTTTCCCCGCGGCCTCCTCATTCATCGCCGCAACGTGCCAGTTCTATCACAGTATGTTTAACATGTCGCTTTTTTTTTATCTTTCCTCCCAGCTAATGCCATTGTCCCATATGCACACGTGCCCACAACGGAACGATTCTCGCGTTCATTTCCTGGTTTATCTTTGATTCAGCGACAATGCTATTAGCCCGATTACTATTCACCTAATTATTTGTTACCGTGATGTTTTAACATTGGAACATTCTGTGATACAAACTAGACGTTTTAGATGATTATATATGGATAGGTTAATTCATAGTATAAAAAATAAGAAAGAATTATAGGTGAATTTTATAATTACAAAAATTTCAATATAAATACAATATATACTATAATTATATATTTATAAGAAATATAATTATATAATATAATTATATTTGTATATAAATATGTATAATTTGAATATAAATATTATATAGTTGTATATGAATTATTATGTAATTATGAATGTTTTAATTGAATATGGACATAATTAATTTGATCACTTTATCATTTAGCGCAACCTCGGATAACATAAACAAATGCTTCTCCACTTTGACTAACGTTTTACTGATTCCGAAGAGAATTAATTATAAGATCTTCTTATAAAATTTTCAGTAGAAAAATGTTGAGATTGTCATTAATCAATTCGACAGAGTTCGCCACCATATGATAATAATCGGGAAAGAACTATTTATGAACGACGTTCACTCCATCGGCATTAAACGAACGAGACACGGATAAATATCATGATATTAATACGCCAGATAGCGAGGAAAACGTATCGTGCAGCTCACAAAGCGAATACACGAGTCGAGAATAACGAAGGTTACAAATATCCCCACCGCGTCAACTACCCCCGTCATCATCATCTCTTTTTTGCCGCGAACATCCGCTATGATTTTCCTCCCCGTTTCAATTTCTCCCACGCTTCCACTCCCTCCATTCATCCCCCTCTATCACATCGTTGCTTCTTCCACCCTGTCTCTACCGTACCTACCCTCCTCGTATCACGCTGTCCTCCTTGCATCAGTACGCGCACTCTCCGGTTGCGTCTCTTTCAACCCATAGGAGAGCTCGTCATCCCTCGCGTTCTCGCGAGGACCACCGAGACGCGTCGCTTCGGTCGTGGTCCGACGTATGCCACAACGTCGTCGTGGCCGTCACCATCACCACCTTCGCACTCATCGTTGTCAGGTCCTCCGCGGCACGTATCAATCGCCAGGAGTCTGCCGATTACCGTGAATCCGTCGAGGCGCGAGTGTCGCGTAAGGACACAGTCGGGGTGGTGGACCCGTCATCCCGCTCGTGCGACCATGAAGGTCCTGCGGGCGCGAAGCGCGCCGACGAGATAGTCTACGAGGAAGCTGGCTCGCTCGTGGAAATCTCTCGGTTCTTCCGAGAGTAGGACAATTACTTTCGTTCGAGAGGGAAAAAGCGGGTAGATCAATAGGCCAGCTGGTGTGCGTCGTTTTCGTAGCCAGTTGGTGTGACCGCACGGGGTGCGGCTCAGGATGGTGAAGGCACCGAGCGTGGCACCCGCCGGTGGTCCGGCGGGTGTCAGGAGGATCCATCCCGGTCCCGAAATTGCCATGAATCCGAGAAATCTGCCTACGGCATCCGCGAGCATGCCGCCTGCTATGCGAGGAGATGCAAACGCTGTCGGCAGAACGACACCCGTTTATTATCCTCAGGTAACATCGAGATCTCAATTACAATGATAGATATGGTTATGCGTAGAAAAAACGTGAATGTATATTCAACTGCCGAAGCATTGAGTCAGTTGCTCTGTACGGCTATTTTCCAAACCAACAACCGCGTTTTCCATTCACGGCACTTCTCCACTTTTATTTATTCTAAAAATGAAACATGTATTATAAATAATAAGAAATAAATAAACTGAAATAAGTATAAATGAATACACATAGTCTTGTCGAAAGCTTTAATTTTACTTTAACTAAATCGTGTTTTGTTTTCTTTTAATTTATGATTTATACCTTGTGGAATCGTTATTCATACAGAAAAACAAAACATTTAGAATTTGATTTATTGCAACATATTTACAACAGCTTTATGATCATAGTATAACGTTACATTTGTATCTATATAAAATAAATTTTAAATAACGCAATATCGCCAACTAATACAATACTAAATCAAACAAAATTCTTACATAACGTTTATTTTATATTTTTTCCGCATCTGTATTCTAAAAAGAAAAAAGTTAGAGCGTCTTGACAATTGAAATTTATTTACCGCATTTGCCATTGTAATCAGATCGATCTCGTCAATTGTTGACAAGATAAACTTGAATTTATTCATTGCTTGTTACTTTTGATATATTTTAGTAATTAATAAATAAATTTAATAAAATGATGTATATTTTTTAATTAACTTTTGAAAAAAAGTTTCTGAAAAATATATTATGCTTTCTTCTATGTGCAGTTAATTATTTTCTTTTGCTATTATTATATATTTTTATTATTTATATACTTACCAACATGTTTAACTATATTTATTATTTTTAAATCAACAACAATTTTTGTTTTATTTATTATTTTGCTAAATAATTTTAATTAATTAAAAAAATGAATTAATACTGCAATGACAAGTTTTCTTTGGGTCAGATAAATAATAATATTATTTTCTAATCTTCTCATCCTTGGAGAATGAGGACATTGCTCGCGCTTCAAAATCCGTTTCCTGGGACCGAATGTAGGTCAATCTCCTCGAGAGAAACGCTCTTCGTTGACGACGGTTGAAATGTTTCCTTCGTCCGTCTCGTTGATCTCTACTAAACGGAGAATAAGCCGAATGAATCTTGTTACCGGAAACTGATAATACGATAGACATTAGACTACAATGTCATCACCATGGCGCGGGCAGAAGATAGCGGAACTCCATGCTTAGGAAAGGAATAATACAAGAACGGTAATAAAGTCCGGGAAATTACAGAAGTTTAATGCAGCGACTATTGCGATTTCCGATAACGTAGTTTGGTACAATGAGCCATGTATAGCTACAGAACTTCAATGAATGAAGCAGTTTACAGTACTCGATCACGCGCGCGCGCGAAAAGCGATACAATTTTTAACTGCCCTGCGGAAGACAATACTGACCTATACGAGAATGTTTTGTTTTTTCATTTTTTAAAAAGTGTGATTTCATGTTTCACAACATTCATAACAAGAAATATTTTTAATTCGGTATTTTCAGTTCTTGAATATCAAATTTTTACCAAGGAAATTTACCGGAAATTTAATATTGCCGATAAATGTTTTAGCTCTTGTCTTGATCGGAAATTATATTTATAATTAATCCCGTACAAATTGAATTTTATTCTATATTATTATAATTAATATTGCTTCATAGCGAAAAGTAAAAAAAATAATAGTACGTTAAACCAGATCGCTACGTGAAGTGAAGAATTGATAATTCAGTCAGGGCTGAAAAATGTGAAAACTTTATAATGTAATTCTAACTAAAAAAGTATTACAAATAAAAATGACAAGTCTACGTACATGTTCTTGCAGTAATTTCATTTAGAGAGTTTTCTCGTTTCTTGATAGCATTGGACAGTAATTAGTTTTCAGATATTTTTCTTCCCTCGCATTATCTCAGTTACATTCGCTTCTTATTTTAATTTTTGAAAAATAAACTCCTTTTATTATTAATTTTGAACACAAGATTATATTAAACCATCAAAAAGTGCTGTCGTCAAAATCATCTATCAGTTATCAATATAAATCAGTCTCGCACAGGGATTTCTTTGAAATACCATACTCCTACATCCGCGTAGATCGCTTCGTTTGTCAATCAATGTCCGTAACTTGTCGGAATTGTTCTCTGGTTGGGTTTCCGGGAATTTAATCGTGCCTGTTTGCGACAGGTGGACGTCTCGACGCAAGTAGACCTCCACAGCGGCTTCGGCGATCCTGGTGGTGTTATGGACTCCTGGGATCGTCGCGCGACGCCGTTGTACTCGCGCGAGGACATCAAAGAGCAGTACTGCATCACCAGCCGGCAGCTGGACGCCGTCGAGAAGTCCGGCGGCGGTTTCTTCGGATGCCTGTCCACAAGGGGACCATCGCCGTGCAGCTCTACCAGAAATTCCATCCTGTCGGCGTGCGTGCGTAGTGTTCCCAGCGACGAGAACCTCTGTGACGCGCCCTATCCTCGAAGACCCCTCCAAATTATGTATCGTCAGCCTTATCCGACTTATTCCCGTGGTTTATCGCGATACGACCTTGAGGACGAGGCGGATTGGATCGAGAGTTCCTACTTTAGACGGCGCCCAAGATCGTTTTGCACTGTACCCGATCCGAAGAGGTGAGAAAGAAGATCGATCTTTTGCGGTAATAGACTTTTTCTGTCAGAATTCTAAACGCGAAAAACGACCCTAATCTATCAAGACAAGTCGACAAGTCGAGAAATTTAAACGCTTTGAAAAGCTGATGGTAATATATTTATTAATTTCCAAATATTGCGATATATGAAACTGCAATTCTCCGATAGCGATGAAAAAGTACTTCCGTAAATTTACAATTATATTAATGGACGTGAGATATTTATATATACATATATACATATATACATATATTTTTTTTAAATCAAATATAGTCTGTTCGGTTTCATATTCCAATTACAGTAATTACTACATCGTATGCAGTATACCTGCATTCGCGAGATTGACACCTGCGAAAAGCGGTATTACCTTCGACTATTTGGCAATCGAGTGCTTCGGATATTTGGGGCAAATTACTCCGTCGAGACGTTTAGAATGTATATCTACTAATCGATTTATCGGTAAAGACTTTAGTAACGTAATTGATCGAAAGGCGTGTCGCAGTGCAAATGGTGAGCATGCAAAGGAAACGAAATTGAAATCTAAGGGGAAGAAACGTTCTTTTATCTACAATATAAACGAAAAAGTTGGAAATTTAAAAATTATTACAAATATATATTATATTGTTGTTAGGAAAATCATACAATTTTACTAGAAAAATCTATTGTGAGTTTTTGCTAAGAGATCTATAAAAATCTGCAATTGTTAAATCTACAACATCAAATTTAACTTAAGTTGCACTACTGCTCCTACTCAATATATCATTATTTTAAACTTTGATATCATGTAGTGCTAATTTGACACTAGAAAATATCAAATTGGCACTACATAGTGTCATCCATTGTTTGTTTTAGTATAAAATAATGATATATTGAGTGGGCGACTTAAATTGGGTCAAATTTGACACTATAGATTTAACAGAGTGATGACGCTTTTTTATACAATTGATATAGCAAAAAAGTCATATTAGAAATTTATCTTGGCTTATATTGATCCGAGTATCTTCTATAGTTTTAGATAGATTTTATAAAAACGGTATTTATATAGCACGATGTTCCATCGACTGTTACGTGTAAAGCCTTCCGTGGTCTCCTCATAGCATAGTGTCTAGGGTTGAGTTTTATTTCTGATTAACATGAGTGATGTACCGCCCCTTTATCAGCTTTTTAAGGTCAACTGAAAGCGGTCGATTAAAAAATTATGGTTGCGCAAAATCGCTGTGTATGTGTGCAGAATATGCGGAAAAAAGTCTGGAGCTAATAGATAATGATGTGAATAATGTAAATATAGCATCTCGTGCTAATGATCTTATTTTAAGTTTATTAATTTTTCTGTTTATGCATTTATTTTTTACGTTTTATTACTTTACGGTAAAAATGATCTTTGTGCAATAACGTCATTTTTTAAAGATTAATGTATAAAATATACGTGTTTACATAAAATGGTCATGTACGCTTCGATAGAATGACACGTTGTCATTCTGTTTCCTTTACGATACCGTAACGCGTGTAATCGAATCATATTTGCAACAGTACGACCTATATATATTCGTTTGATATTTTAGCCCACTTAATTTTCATTATTAACGAAAATATATATTTTATTGAAAAATTCTCAACAGTATTTACTCAACTTTTAAAATAATTTACAAAATTTTAATTAATGATTACCATATAAATTTTATAAAAAAGCAGTACTTATTTTAATAAAAATTCAATTAATATGAATAATTTGAAGTGATAATAAATTAAATTGAAAAGTACTTTAGACATTTATAGAAGCATCCATCACCAATTTTGCTGATATTAATTGAGATATCGATTAACAATATAAATTATTGTTTAATGGTATTATAATTTTTGAGTCTAAGCTTTTTATCGCGATAGGTACACTTGGGTCCCGGAGGACGAAGAATCCACGAAATTGGAAGGTCCACGACCAGTATTACCACCAGTAGTACCTCCTCCTCCTGCCTCCTTGACAACGATGCAAATATCACAAGCTCCAAAAGCAAAGCACGTGAGCTTCGCAAGATCGCACACGCTTACATCGTTTGAAGTCCCAAGGAACATAAGCCCTCCGAGGCCACATAATCCGGAACGTCTTATAGATTCGCAGCCGACTATGCAGAATACTATACTGCCTTTGTCCTTGCCCTTAGCTCATCCTTATCCTGGCGTTGAGCCACGTGTTCTCGTACTTGGTAAGTCGTGTATTTTAATATCGCGATTGAATAGTTTCTTAACATAAACTATAAATATAAGAGCATAAAATAATTAATTATAAAATTCAGGGTTCCGTAAGTTAATTTTTTTTTTTAAACTAAATTAAATTAAAGTTAACAGCCTTGAAAGTTTAATTTAGTTGAGTTAATTCATAGTGACATTAATTTAATTAAAAGTTAAGTTAATGGAAAAAAAGTAATTGAAAAGTTAAAAATTAAATTTACTTTATTTCATGATTTCAAGTTAACTTTTTTTAAACTAAATTAAAAAACTAAGTAAAAAAATTAACTTTTTTAACTAACTAATTAAGAAGAAATTCACATATATATTTCACGGATTTTGATCAATTGCATAATCTTTTGCATGATTATTCTGGGGCATCAAAAAATAATCCCTACAAAGTAAACTGCTTTTTCAAGAAAATCGTGATTTTAGCTCACAACGACGCTTTAAACTTCTTTATTCTCTGTCTAAACGTAAATGAAATATTTGAAATTATTTAAAATTAGAAAAATACATTTCTGATAAACACGAATGTATAAGCATATAATTCGAGTATATTGTAGGATCCGTATAACGCCTGATGTTAACTTTTAAAAAATCAAATTAAAAGTTAATAGTTACTAATAAAACATAACTCTAATAAAATTAAAAAATTAAGAGTCTAAAATATAACTAAATAAAGTTAAAATTAATTAATTTTTAACTTTTTAACTTAGCATTGTCCAATCTTGATAAAATTACAACTATAATATATAAAATATTTTTATATTGGTTCTTAATAGTTGAAAATAAATTATTAATTTTTATTGAAATTTAATCTGAGGTTTCATACTGTGCAGCAACTGCGCACGGATGATCCATATCGTCCCGCTATTTTGATCCCAAGCCAAGTATCATAGATTATGTGGGGAAAGTAGTTAAAGCTATTTACTCGCGGTCGGTTTGTGATGGCAAAGCCTACTTCATGCTAGACTAATATGAATTAAAGAGAACTATAATATAATAAAATTTTTCACAATAAAATGAGCGAAGGAATACACTTAAAGTTGCAAGTGCAAAATAAATTTCTGTTATTATACTGCATTGCAAAAATATTAACAAACAAAATACATAGTGAACTAAATTTTATACTAGTGACTTCTTTTAATTTTTTGACAAGTTTGAAATTAATTTTGTTATTATAAATTTGCATAAGAAATTTATTTAAAGATTATTTATTTATAAAATAATTTATAATTATTTTATATTATTTTATTAATTTATAATTATAATTATTTATTAATTTATAATTATAATTATTTTATTAATTTATAATTATTATATATTATTTATTTATAATAATTGACTTGAGAGAAAATATATTATTTTAATATAAAAATATTATTTGTTCTTTATTTAAATATTTCAAAGTACCAAATATTTAAAATTAATTAAAGTTTATTTCAAATAATTTCTCTCAAGTTTGTTATAATAAATCGACAAACTTTTATGCAGTTTACAAATCAATTCGAGGCCGATTTGTAGCAATTTATTTGTTCCAGAGAAACAACCTAAACGCGGTGCCATGAAGACTCAGGCGACGCAAACTGAGCTCCAGCCAATGTTTCGCGGTCGTATACTTCCGGTGACTCTCAGTCCTAGAACCATCCATCGTGTCAAGATGGTTTCTCAAGGTGCTCAAACTAATGGTGTTTTCAACGGTAGAAAATTAACCAAAAGTTACTCGGAAGCTGGACAGTTAGGAACGCCGCTTGGTGGCCAGACTGGTGCGCCAGCAAAAGAGGAAACTGAACACGAGCCGCTTCATAGGACTCAAAGTGAAGAGCCACCAAGGTCACCCTTTCTTATTTCAACAACACCACCACCTATTCGCTCTGTCACCGCCGTTGTCGTTGAAGAAACTTTGCCAAATGGAGACATCGCAATTGTTCCTATTGGCGTTGTAAGTATTTTAATATCAACTCCTATATATTTTACAAAGAGCTTTAATCTGGAAGATTCATGTATATATTTTTGTACATTTAGTACATTTTTTGTACATTTTGTACATTTTTTTGTAGAATCGTACATTTTTTTCTGATTCAAGATATAATTTCAACGAATCGATAAAGAGTAATGATAGTAAACCATTTAATAGTACATTATCTATTCTGTGTTTATTCCAGTGTAACCAACATCGTAAATCCCTCGATATAGACGATCAGGAGATTTTTATAAATTTCAAACCGGCACCGGTATCGCCTGATGCTCGCGCGCTTCTTAGCCGGATCTCCGAGCCCTCTCATCGATTCCTTCCTCTCCAGAAGACCTTCTCCGATGGCGAAATTCGTGTCGAGAGACGTGAACTTATTGGAGAAAGTAGCGAGCCAAGTTATCCTCACACTTGCAGAAGGAATCAGCAGGATTCTTGGGGCAGAACTGTCAGAACACCCGTCCAATTTTCCTCGACACCCGAGGATCTATCTTTGTTGCGAAGCCTCTCGCCTCACGAGGATCATCACGAAGAGGTAGGTAAACATTTTGAAATGTATTTTAAAGATTGAAATTTATCGTAATATATCAAATAAAATGTTTGTAAAATAATCACATCTTTTTAGGAGTTCCATGAAAATCTAATACGTCGGGGTCTTTTTCGAAAAAGAAGCGTATCTCTTGAGGATGGTGTACAAGGTCTATCATCAGATGATTTTATGCTTCCTAGGTCACTTCCAACTTCCCCTACATCGCCAACCGCAGCAGCAAGTGTGTATTATAATGCAATTAATAACTACTTATGCTAATGTTGATAAAGAAATTCTTGTAGAATGTAATCAATGATACTTTTTAGCAACACGAAGAATTTCGCAGACCCCGAAGGACGATTCGTTGCCCACCTGCACCTTACTGCACACTGCAGTCTATCCGCCTGCTTTTAGTACTGGGACCAGTGTCGCCGGTACTAGTATCGTCGGCCAGGTGACTTCACCGTTTGCCTCCAGTGATTCTTTAACGAATGACGTGACTAGGGACCACAGCGACGGAATATGGAACGAGTCGCAAGCGACAGTTCTTCAAGCTGATTCGTTAGCACTATTGACACCATCTTCGAGGAGAAGACATCTCCTGCTTTTACAACATCAGCAACGTTCCTCAATGGATACCGAGGCTCTGGACGTGGAAGACGAGGTGGAACCTTGCCCACCGAGTCCGAGAATACGTCTGGAACCAGCCACTCCGGTGCAACCCCTCACACCAAGGTAGATTAGGATTCATTTTAATAAAATCTCTTCGGTAGAGAATATTAAAGTTATTAGTAGTTGCGGAGCAACCATAATCCGATACTCTGATCAAAAGATATCAAGAGATTTTCGTATCGGTATTCTGTTTTGCATATTATTTTACTTATAGAAGGTACTTTTTACAGACGGTCTTACAGAATACAAGATCTGTTACCAGTACAGTTTCAACAAATTTACAATGATGTATCCACAGCAGCACATTTTTATGCGTACGATATGTAAGACTATAACACATTCTGATTTGGTTTCACAGTAGTTCCCTAATTTTAAATTCGATATTTTCGATAAATCATGCTTAGAATACATATCTCAAAATATATTATTGTACATAATCATTTTGTACATAAATTAATTATATTTGAGTGGACATATATTTTTGCATACAATACAAATGAAATGATAGATAATAATTTCAATAATTGGCATCACTTTTTCTATGATAACTTTTTTCATAAAAGGAAAATTCTATGGATTTATTTTTTATAATTTAAAAAAAATATTAAATATTTAGTATGGAAATTGCAGAATAATGTTCGCTCAAGTGTGTTCATTCCTCCCAAAAATTTATAAATACATTAAATAATATAATGCAATATATTATAATTATATTATAATTTTGTAAATATTTTTTTCTCGGCTTTTTGCAATCATTATTAATATTTATATATACTTTATATTTTTGTTTGACTTTTTATTTTATGTTTGTATAATAAAATGTTAAAAGATATTATTATAATCTTCCAATATAGCAATAGTGGATACGTGCTTAGGAATTTGAAACAACGAAGACATTTATTATCCTTACCCTTAAAAAATATATTATCGTCAGTATATATTTTTTCCTTAGTAATGTTACAATCAATGTACATAAAATGTTTAGCCCATAACATTGATACCCTGCTTTTTCTTCAAATCTTTTTCTCCATACATTTAAATTAAAATTTATGTTCATTCCTCTCCCCAGTATCGAATCATCTATTTCTGCGAGTAACGGCCGACCGAGAAGTGGATTACGTCGCGCGAGTCCAGGTCCGCCGTTGTCTCAACCCCAGTCGCAGTCGTCGAGCGAGTTCGGTTTGAGCCTAGCGAGGACCGACTCGGGCGGACGCACGAACACTGATATTTCCGAGACCTCCGAGGATTATGTCACTGCCAATACTTCTACGGAAACTGGGACCACTACAGGCACGTCCGCCACGACCAGTTCCTGGTCGAGGCCACCGCAGACATCCAGTGCTGCGGCATCGGCGCCCGCTTCGACCACTGCGACCGCCGCTGAAGGCAGCTCCTTCGAAAGCGCAAGCTCAATTTACAGTCTGGCGAGGAGCGAGGTAAATGCTCGTTAATTACATTTTAATTATGCCGGAGGGATGTTATTCAAATTAAACAATTTAAATAAATTTACAAGATAATCGCTATACATACAATATAACTGCACATTATTACTTTTTTGTTACTTTTGAGACAAATTTAGTTTTTAATTTTAATTTCTAATTTTTTCTTTTAATTAAAAATATATTGAAAATGGACTTAAGACTTTATATAATTTTTACTTTATATTACCGATCTAATTTAAACTTTAATTTAAACTTTAATTTTTCGCAAAATAAAATTCATTTAAAGTTAATTAAGCAACAGAATTTTAGTATATTAGCAAAAAAAATTTAATAAAAATTTGTATTTTATATTATTAGGCTGTTATCGAGGAGCCATGTAGTCCGCCACCAATTTTAGAAGAAGCGGAAATTGCATTTGGATTAGAACTACCTCCACCGGCAATGAGGTCTAGTAGCAGCAGTAGTTCAGGTAGCTACGACCTAAAGGACGCAATGACGGACCCGAATAATGATTTAGAGCAAGTCGCTCCACGCAGTGGACATACCTCAGAGACTGAATTGGATCGAGATGTAAGTTTACAATATTATATAATTTATAAAAATTTTATTTTTGTTTCAAATTTGTGAAAAGTTCGAAGACGTTTACAGTGAAATTACATGTAGCTGTAAGATATATAAAATAAAATAAAATTTTTATTAATCGCAAAAGATTTATTGTTTCATTTTAATAGGAGGGTCATCGATCGTCGTCCGGAGGTTACGCCGAATCGCCACCTGACGTTCGCATGTGGAGCGAAGAGGAACGTCGTCGAAAGAAGAAAACTTTCAGCTTAGATTTCCTTGGAGGAACATCGAGCAACGTAGAATTGGAGCACTCCGCGGAACCAGTATATCCGGAGAACGTCGAGGTCAGCCCGACTCCTAGCCATCGTCATAGATCGCGCAGCAAGCCAACGTCGACTCGGAGTCCTCATCGAAATAATAGAAAACGGGACTCTGTGCAACAGTCGACGCAAATTCAGCAACAACAAGTGCTCAGAAGTCCACAAAAGGAGGAATGGAGAATGGAGCAAACCGAAGATGGTCCACACGCGCCGACGTCCGACGATTCAAGCTGCAGTCATCATTATCATATGCATCATCATCACCATCATCACATGCATCGGGAAGGTGCAGAGAACGCGAGACATCGTCGGACCAGGGAAAGCCCAAGAAGAAAGACCAGTGGTTATATTTCTACCAGAAGACGCAGCAATGAGGTAAGCACGACTTGCACGATGATCATTAATGTACTCGGTATATTTTGTTATTCTTTTATAAAGAAAAGATTATACAGAAAGAATGGTTTGCTAAAGTAATTACAAATTTGGCTAGATCTGAAAATAATTTTATTGGATCCTCAAATTATGTAATAATTTAATATCACTTATGTATTGGAACAAAAATGCTACTTTATTTGTATGTATTATGTTTTAAAAAATTTTATATGATTTTAAAAAATTTAACAATTAAAGTCAAAATGCTTCTTTTATTTAATCAGTGATAAATCTTTACTCAGCAAAAAATCTTAAAAACATTTTAAAAAATTTTGTAAAGAAAATTTTAAGCTTTCACGTTAGAAAATCAAAAATTTTCGCAGATTTTTTTTTCGGTTACGTTTCAGGCCTACAAAATAAGAAGAAAGCTTCCTGTTTTATTCATCTCGTTTTCTATATCTATATATATAAAAATTATCAAATACACAAGGGCTCAAAAAACATAATGGCCTCTTAAAAGAAGAGATTTTAAGCTTTTTTATTGTAATTTAAATTTTGTTCATTTTAACAAAATTACAGCTGTTTAAATTTGGAAGCATCATAGTGTTATAAAATCTAATCCAATAGAACGCTTAAAGGCCAGTTTACGCTTTATATTATGTAACTACAGAATTTTCGTTACTGTAGTTACATGGTGAAACATAGAAATTGATTACTAAAATTTTAAATAAGAAAAATCCAATATTTGGCCGAAGCTGATCTCAATGCTTAAATACATATTTCTTGAATTTATATACATTTTGATTCCAGAATAATCACTTATTAAATTGTACCAAAATATCATTTATTAAATTATACAAACAAATTTAATAATTTTTTAATGCTAATAAGTATCTTTTAACAAGAATACAACGTCTTAAATCCGAAAAAACATTTTGGCGCGCAATATGCAGAATCAGAATGTATTATACAATATATAAAATTACATAAGAAATATGTATTTAAGCACTAAGATCCGTTTCGATCAAATATAGAGTTTTTTTTTACGTAAAATTTCATTTATATTCATATCGGTCTAATAATTGCTTGATATTGTAATTGCTAAAATGTCAAAACTTCTTACAGTACATTCATTATATTTGAGATTTTTATTTAATTATTTTGATGTTTCAAAAAATCATTTTCTGTATTCAATTAAAAATTTGTAGATATCTTAGCAAAATAATTTTTTTTGTATAATTCTTTCTTCTTCGCACATTCTATATCTATAAACAATCGCGTTGCAGGATAAGAACGCGGCATTAACGGGCAGTTTACCGCGAAGAAAGTCCCGTGTCGCGGACGACATAGTTTGTTCTAGTCGCTTGAGTCCTGGACGTTATCAGCGTAGTCCAGGACACAATGGTCAGCGAGCGCTCGTTATAGAAGCACAAAGTCCGGAGGCGAGACTGAAAGCACTGTCGGCGGAATCGTTGAGATCCGTCAGTCCGGGCAGCGACAGCGTCTTTTATAGCGAGAGCGCAGATCAGCCTTGCATCTCCGTTGCCGCTTTGGATGCTGCGCACTGTCATCATTGTGGCAGAGAGGTGATATATTACTTATCGTGCATTATTCATTTGTCTTTCACTTTAACTCTTTGCTCCGAGGTGACCTCTTTGCGAGGACAATATTGTTTCGTCATTTGAACGCGCTCTCTATAAATGGAAATGTGTTCAATTTTATATCATTTTTCTTTCTAATTATGCTTTTGACTTTTATATTAATAATGCATTACAAGAATTACTTTGAATTGTCTAAGAGGAAACTTTAAGTGCAAAGAGTTAATAGGACTTAATGACATTATATTGTACTTGCTTACGATCAAAAGCTTTCTTATAACAATTTTTAAAAATTAGAAAGATAAACGTAAAATGCACTTCTGCAGCTTTATTGTAGTTTCAAATTAGAGCATTTTCTTGCGAGTAAAAAATATGCAGTATATTTGTTACATATTTAATTTCTGCAACTTTCTAAATATTGAATCAAGAAAATTATTATTATTTCCTTAAAATTTTGCCATTTAGAATGTAGTATTCCTCCAAATAGTTATTTTTACCTTAAATATCACGTTTATTTTTTGTAGTCTGCTTGTACAAATGTTAATTGTACAAATAATTTTTTCATTTGCTTGATATATTAATGAGTTGTATAAATAAATAGCGCTCATAGAAATAACATATAGATTTATGCTCTGCTTTTGAAACTAACTTTGATACATATTTCCTACATATCATTTTAACGAATATCATTTCTAAAGAAAAATAAGACTGTATTACAAGTAAAAATATTTGTATTAAAATACAAATATCTGTGAAGTTTACATAATTTTTTTAAATAATAAAAAATATTTACATATATTTTAATAATTATAAAAAAATCAAATCTCGTTCTACTTTTTCCACTTTTGGTATAAATTTTATTGAAATAAATAAATTCCATAAGTCTTTTAAAAGATTGTAAATATTTATCTTAAAAATTAAAATAATCGAGAATAGAACAGAATTTTAATATCATGAACTATTAGCACCTATGCATTTCTTTAGATTAGATTTTAATATCATAAATGCTCAACTGCACGTAGAAAATTAAATATGAATGCAAAGTAGTACTTCTTTCTATCTACTTACCTGTCAATCTATCTGCCTTCTTTCTCTATCGTGTGTGCCCTCCTGTTGCTTCACTCCCGAGGTGTCGGAAGAGATCGTTCGACCACCGGCAGGTTTTGCGGACTCCCCAGAAGGACACAGAACATCTTCCAAGCACGTTACAGGACATCGGTTGTACAAGAAATTTGATAAAAGGTACAGATCAGAAGATCGAGGAGATCGTAGACATCGCCGTAGCAGTGCCGGTAGATCGGATATTCGGGCCAAATCGGAAGAAAGAGCCACTCCCCGACCAGGAAGTAGAGGTTCAATCGATGACATGGGCAGAAGAAGATTGCAAGCTCGAAGTACTGATGCTAGTATGGAAATTCTTACAGGTAAATTAAAAAATATATGTTAGAGATAAAAAGTAAAATATTTAAATCAAATTTATACATCATTTGGAAGGTTGAATTCTATCTTTTTCAATTATTTTTCAGTTATACTTTTAATATATAAAATTTTAAACTTTTTTTAATAAATAATGTTAGAACAGAACTAGAACAAAAGAGTGAAATTTAAATAAAAAAGAATGAATAAGAGTAAAATTTAACACAAATAATATATTTATCATTTAATGCATTTAATTAATTTAAAATTTAATGAATAATATTTGTCATTTCTTCATAATGATAGGAAGAGAAGATGAGGATACTTATGTAGAACCGTACTTAAGTAGCGAATGGATTTATATCGGGGATCTCGAGGAAAGTCACGTATGGAGAAGGCCTGACAGCAGAGATGGTGACGACGAAGATAGTATCCATAAGGAGCGACGGGATTCTCAAGAATCTACGGAGAGCGAGAAGAATTTTAAGAAGAGATATCAAGCGGCTACGCATAGGATGGTACATCGAAAAAGCAGCGGTGAAATGTATAAAAGGATACAAACGAAATGTTTCGGTAAGTCAGAGATTAAAAAAGTTTCTAAAATTATTTTGAAATTTAACATAAAGTTTTTACTTTCTTTTTCTTATATCTTTTATGTTTTATTATTTTATAATGGATTACTGGCATGTAAAAAAATTGAAACTTTTTAATGAAGCAACTAAAAAGAACTTTATAAGAAATGACAGCAGCTCAAGTGAAAAATATTTGCAAAATGTTTGAAAGAAATGATAATAAAAATATAGCTTAATTTCTCGATGGTTCCAGTTTAAGTGTACATAAATCATATGAACTTTCGAGATGTTAATCTTTTAAGTGTAAATCCGTGAACACCTATTAGCACGATCGTTAATCACGGTTTTATCGGTGCAGCTGTTCTATAATCGTTCGTGTCTATGTTAGAAATTCTTAAGCCGTATTCCAAAATCTCTACGTCGTGAGATCATTCGGCGGATGGCGGATGACGTCCAACGCAGCACAAACGTGCCGCTTTAACGCTGATTCACGCATCGTCGAAGAATGTTCTTAAACCGTTTCGCGAAAGCATCCTGTGATATATCTGCTATAAAAAAAGAGATTTAGATAGACAGCTAACGGGGGCAAGATGAAGGCGAAAAAGAAATGTAGAAAAAGAAGTAGAGGAAGGAAAAAGGAAAAAGGAGGTAATGACATGAGATAAAAGAGATACATAAACAAATAGATCATGGTGTCAGAAAGTTAAATAGATAAAATTTATTCCAATCATCTGACATAATTCTTCTGAAGACAATCGAAAAGATTGGAGATGGAGAATAATACAAATTAAATTGAATAGATGCAGAGAGAAATAAGGATTATAATAAAATTACACTTATAACATTATATGCATAACTGTGAGCACAAAGCGAGTTGTCATGAATATTCAAAATTATTTAAATGAAGAAAAAAAAAGAGAAAGCGAGAACAAGAGACGCAGAAATTAAAATTAAGAGGTCAAGAAAAAAAAGAGAAAAGAATTAGGTCATGAGTCAACAAGTAGAAAAAGACATGGATAAAGAAAGAAAGGCCGGTACAGAGGGAGAGAGGCCTTCTTCCCGATTCTTTAAATAAGCTCCGCGTAATACTCTCGTCTAAATATAATCCACCCGAGCAGCCATCGAGCGAGACATTAAGTCCGGCTCGTCCGTGGTGAAGAAGGAAACCAAAGTTAGGGGAGAAGTGATTTGTGCTCGCGCGAAGACGATGAAGAAGCGCAGCGGCGCTCGCGAACCGCGGGAACGTGCGAGGGTACCGGAGGGATCGGCGGGGCGGTGACTCGAAGAAGGAGCTTTTGGCTGGCAGTCAGTGGGTCAGGGCGCCGAGTCGCATTCCACGAGGCTGCTGGCTCGAGACATCGTCTTCGCGAATCCGCCGTTTTCTGTGTACACTCGTAAGTTCATCCTCGATCGCGCGCGAACGGAGCTTCGTCTTCCGGTCGGAGGTGCGGTGAAAGAAATTTTGCCGATATCAAACTACAGATTAAGATTGAGATTGAATTGAATTCTAACCAATTAAAAGAAAGAAAATCAATATAAGTTTAGCGAACTTTAAACGGTCAGAGATTCCAATTCAATCTCAATTTTAATCTGTGGTCTGATAAATTTCTCTTCAATATCGAAAAAGTGGAAGAATTCGAGAAGAAGATAGCCTATGAGTGATAAATCTCTTGCTGCCTTGAATTTGTTCCGTTGACAACCGACGATGGTGTGCAACTCCGCGGGTTCTGAGTGCACGACGGAAGTGGACAAGGACGTGACATTGAAGCGAGCTCTGGAGGAGCTGCTTAAGTGCATGCTCAGAGTCTGGTGTAGAGAGGGTCAAGCTCTGGCGAAATTTGGTGTGACGACGACAGGTAACGGGATGAAGTTTTATTTTTAAATATAGAAAAAAATATTTTGAAAAAGAAGTAAAAATAACAGTTGAATTGATCAATAATGATGAATGATGTTTTAAGCAAAATTTTTTCAGTTAAAAGATCTCGTACTAATTATATAATAATAATTATAAAATAATTATTATAAAAAGTTGTTTCAGTTAAACATCGATTTTATGATATTTGATAACTTATCAGAGTTACTGATCGAATATCTCCATATAAATATATTTAAAAATGGACAAATTTCTGGACAATTTTTCTGTAACACCATTTGAAAGCTGCTGCTTTGGGTCTAATCGAATCTACAATTCACAATATGTGTTTTAAGTTTTTAACCGTGTAGGTATGTATGTATATAACTATACATGTGTCACACAGTACATAAAAATGTCAGACATACTAATGAATTAGCCATCAATACAGATACAAATATATCGATACACACACTTTACTTTTTTTCTCCTCAAAGTTGAAACTTTGCAAATCATACTAAGATTCAATACATCAATACATTACGATAATGTTTATTCTATCGATAATGTTTATTCTAAAAAATATGTTAATATACAGAAAGAACGGTTTTATTGAGGTATTTAAACATTTAGTTATGTAGATACAGATCTAAAAATAATTTTGTTGAAACATTAAAACAATTATGTAGGACGCACAAACTGGTTACTAGAATGTTAAAACTTTTTGTAGTATTATTCAGCTTAAGATTTCTACGTATAACTATTTTGATGGTCCAATAAAATTATTTTGAGATCTGTATTTAGCTAAATTTTTAATATTTTATAACCAATTTTTATTTTACCAAAATCAGTCTTTGTATATAAAACAAGATATTTCCTTTTAAAATCTTCTCGTTTAAACTATAATATTTCATAGAAGTTATCTTTTCGGTCAAACGACACTTAATTATAATTACGACATTTCCTAGAGAGTCTTACAACTACTTGAAGAGACTGCGAAGATAATTTATATTTATGACTTAATTTCTATTCATAAAGCACTATCTGGCGTCAAATTAACAACGAACAAATATCTAGCAAAGGTGCTATATCTCGACAAAAGTTAAAAGGTGTACCGCTAACAACACTGAACGTCGGCCAAGAATTGCCGAGGCATGATTTCGATGTCTCAATAAGTGCACCTGCCATTACAAAGTATCTAGTACAACTCGTGTATCGTAAGAAGATTTAATTCATTGATAAAACGTAGCGTTTTACGCCTGACATTTACAATTATGGCATTATTGGTGTCGCGACATTTTTCTAATCGGGCTCAAATCGATCAAAGCATCCATAGATGGGACATACGACGATGACTCTAGGGGATACATGGGGTATTACACCACCTCATTACCTCTTGACAACTGCCTCTATGTATATCCGGCAGTGCTTATGATGCCGTATATGATGAACTTCGCGCGCATCAAGTTGTGCTTTTTCCAGCGTCTTTCACGTTCATGATCAAAGAGAAGACTAAAATGGATAAAGCTTGCAATGACGCAAAAATAAAAGTGGCACTATGGTGGTACGATGACGGCGACCGAAGTCACCTCTGTATTATGAAGGAAAAGGTCTGAGCTCTAAATATGCTCGATTACGTTTGTAGCTCATGCTGACGCGGCGCTCCGCGCCTTTTTGCATTGAACATCTACGTCGCCATCGTGCCATCGTCAATACATTTTTCTTCCGCTTCGGCCCTTTTCTGATCTAGAGCGACCGATTTGCTTGCCCGATTGTGCTCGCGTGGACATAATCGTGTCGCATCTATTCTTGTGATACGTCACTCGATACCACATAGCATGGCTGTAAAGCGCGAGGCTTAACAATTTAAACCATTTCATGCGAGTCCCTTTGTCCAAGTATATTAAAAGCGACAAAATGTAATCCGTTCGGATTTGCATATTAAATGCTACTGTAAGAGGAAAAATTAAAATGTACTAATCTTTTGTGTTTTAACATACGAAATTAAGATAAAAAGAATATAATGTGCGTTTTTCTTCATAAACATTAGGTATATAGTATATATAATAAAGATTAAAAAGTATTATATACAGAATAATTATAATATATAAAATAATTGTTATAAAATTCGAGATTATAATTAAACTTTTTTTGCCAAATTTTAAGTATAAATATTTAGGTGTTTTTTAGGTGTTAAATAAATTAATAATTACGATTACCATCGAATTAGTACAACAATCTGTGAAATTTTGATTTAATAATATTTTAAAATATACATATTTCTTTTTGATAAATGTAAAAAAGATAAAAAAGATAAAATATATATGTTAATTTTCAATTTTGTAAAATGCAAAAATTCTCTAAAAAGTTAATTTTCAATTTTGTAAAATGTAAAAATTCTCTATGAAAAAGATAATTCTGTCAATCGCAAAGGATTTCAACTTTCTAATTTCTTTAGTTTCATGAGAAAAAGCTGTAGCTACATTTTATATTTGCAGAAAGCGACAAGAGGGTAGTTGTGAAACGCGAAGCTGGCGGCGAATTTGGATTTCGTATTCATGGCTCAAAGCCCGTGGTAGTTTCCGCGATCGAGCCAGACACGCCCGCGGAGAGTTCCGGTCTCGAGGTTGGCGACATCATCATGTCGGTAAACGGCAGAAGCGTTATGGACGCCACGCACTCGGAGGTCGTAAGACTGGCGCACTCCGGTACGGATGTTCTGGAATTAGAAGTCGCAAGAACTTGCAACGTTTTGGCGCCGCGTGTTGCACGTATCGGAGCGAAGGAGACCGCTGAAGAAGCACCACTCTATTCGGGATACTTATGGAGAAAATCCACATCGTCGTGCACGGAAAAATGGGTTCGACGATGGTTCGCTCTTCGTCGTGACAACTGCCTGTATTGTTATAAGACTGACTCGGTAAACGAAATTTATTATTTTTAAAAACAAATTTGTGACGTAAGCTTATTGTATACCAGGTGCCTGCGAATATCTAGAAAATTTTTATGAAAAGTCATAACAAGAGAAATATCTTCAAGTATATTTAATAAAAAATAAACAAGGGATACTTTTTTATTTTTTATTTAAAAGTAAAAAATAGAATCAATGTAATTTTGAAAATTCGAAGTAGAAATTGCCGAGAATTGATTTACCCAAGTCGAAAGTCAATTCCGACTTAAAGTGCACTTATCGTAACAGGATTCGCAACCGGTGGGAGCGGTAATGCTTCTCAAGTACGATGTGGAGCAAACGCCTGAATTGAGAATACACGGTTTTGCGATAAAGAAAAAAGGTGCTCCAACACTACGACTGGCGGCTGATACTGAAGAAGCGGCAGCTCGATGGATTACGGTTATTCGCGAAGCTGTTGAGAGGAACAATCAGGTAATGCAAAGTGAATTGCTATACGAATTGTTTAATATCTTTCCGACTATTTATTTAAAATAATTATATTTTAAATATAATTTTTTATTAAGTATATATATATATATATGTGTGTGTGTGTGTGCAAACACGTACAATACTATTTGTGCATTTTTTAATAAATTGTTTACTTTTTCTCATTTATTTAGTCAAGTTTTTAAATAACTACTCAATATTTTCATCAGATTGACACTTGGCTGGACTCTTCGCTAAGAATGAGAGAGATGGCTGCATGCGCTATTCAAAGACCGGATTGTTTCGGGTATTTGAACAAACAACAGGAACACGCGCGGAAAACGTCCTCGCCCACCGGCTGGTCCAGGCGATATTGCGTGCTGAAGGATGCCGCACTATATTTCTATGATGACGCCAATGCCGACAAAGCATTTGGCGTAGCGTGTCTACACGGCTTCAGGGTACATAGCAGCGCTCCGAGTTCCGGCGGCAGGAAGCACGCTTTTGAGTTGCAACCACCGGATCCCACGCAAAGGAGCTATATCTTCGCTAGCGAATCAGAAATGGATAAAAAACGGTAAATAAATAGATATCAGTCATTTTCAACTTCAATAAGATAAACGTGACAGACATATACATATATCCGGACATTTACACAAAATTTATTATTGTATTATTAATTTAAAATATTTTTTTACTACAATATTATAATTTAATTGTATTTAAAGATTACAATTGATTACAAATGATATTTTATTTTAAAAAACACTTAAGATTAATAATAACAAATAAACAAATAAAGTTTTGCAATAAATGTTTGGATAAAGATACTCTTATTATTAGGACTATTTTTTTGTATACAGAATAAATGCAAATGTAATATATTTTTCTTTTTAAAATTTAATAATTAATTAAAACTTTTGACGTTTATTTTCCTTATTATTAGTGTACATCTACCGAAAATAATTTCCTACTATTATTTCAGATGGTTGGCCGCCCTTGAATATTCGATTGATCGGTGGATAAAAATAGGTTGATGCGAAACAATCCGCCCTACGATGAATCCAACGAGTCGCAGTAGCGAAGATCGTCCAAGGAAATCCTCGTCCGTATCCGTTTCCGGTTCCTAACACGTTGTGGATTATTCACGACGATCGCCGTTGTTACCTCGACGATCACCACACACTCGTGGATGTTTGCCAAGATTCTTTCATTTCAACAACATTATTAAGTCTCACCGTCATGATCATCACTGTGCTGATTAACAGTGACGTTACGTTAAATTGTTCAAATAAAAGTTAACGCTAAAACAAAATAACTTGTGTTCGGAATTGTCTTGTGTCGTCGGAATTGTTTATCAGCAATAATGCAATTCCATCGAACGTCATCAAGACCATTTGAGCAGAAAAATCGATATAATCTTGATGAGTTGAATGCTATGGGGATGAAGAAATATACTTTATGTCGGTTATGTATATTGCGTTTCTTTATCCCGAATGAACAAACGAATGGACACTTTTGTGTCTCCGTTCTATCAAAATCGAAACTCATCAAAATTATACTGATTCCAATTTTAGTAATAAATTTTCAGATCTCATCGCGCGTCAAGTTTTCCCATTTAATCTCCATCCTGTCCATTGCATTATCCCATTATTATACATATTTTAATTTTGAATACTTGAATTTTGATCAAAAACATGATAGTAAAATAATGAACATTAAAAAAGAACGAAATCTTTAAAAGAACTTTAAGTATTATATAATATGATTCGCGGCGATCTCGATATAATTGAGAAAACGAAAAACCTTCCGAGGTTGTTTGTCGCTGAAATTCTATACGCACATGAAGATAACTTCACGAGGAGAGTATCTTCAAGAAATAAGCGATAGATTCATCGGATCGATTAATTCTAACGGCGAAAAAGAGATACATTTTGCCAGCCATAAAATGCGTACGTGCATGCGTAGCGATAGTTACGCATATGCGGCACATGTCATATGGAATTGCCATTACCTATATCGCTATTCTTATCAACGCCAATATTTATAACGAACGAAAATCACAGGGTTTACCTGAAAACGAGAGAAATGAAAATCGTGTGTGTGTGCGGGCGTGTCCAGATTGTGTGAACACGCGCAATTATCCGATAGAAACAGAAAACTCAAGATATTGTGCGTATCTGTTGAAAATCGCGCTCTTCTCGCGTGTATAGTAGGGAAGTAGACGAGTACGAAGAGACTGGCGTATATACATTTTAACGAGAAGATAACCCTACGCTGGCACATCAAGTTCAGGCTGATCCTGCTCTTACCGATGCATATAGGGTGTCTCTGAATTATCGGCACATATTTTATAGATATAGAAATCAGATTAATAAGAAATGATTATTTCAATTATTTTGCAATGAAAATGGAAATTTTATTTATATTGTGTCCTTATACTTTGAATAAAAAATTAAACAAGAAATATTTAATTTATAATTTTATTTGATATCGAAAATTTGGAAATGTGTTATACCTATGAATACTCTTATAAATCTTTTTTAATCCTTTTTTATTATAAATCTTTTTTAAGCCTTTGCAATCTAAGTTTTTTATTTAGCCCAAACTTTTTATTATTCTAATAAACTTTCAAAAAATATAGAAAAATTCAGATTACTCTCCAACATCTTTGTTACATTACCAAATAATTTTTTACTTAAATGTTGATTTAATAAAACTTAAAATTTGAGAAAAAATGAGGATGAAATTTGAGAGAAAAATTTCACTTGCGACTTTGAACAAAAAAGATTAAGATTGCAAACAAAGGATTAAAAGGTCGATTGCAAATGATTTAACTAAATCATTAAAATATGTGTCGATGATCTAGAGATATTAATATTTAAAAACATGGAAAAATTTTTTATTTTTAAACTTTCTTTGGATACCAATATAATACACAAAAATTATATAAAGTTATTTCCTTTTTTAAACATGTTTTTACTAGCGTGTATTGTGTTTTATTTATATATTGATAAAGATAAATACTTATTGAAAATTTATTGAAAATAAGTTAATGTACAACGGCAACAGGATGACACACATGAGAGAAAAATGAAAAATCATATTTTATCTTCAAAATCTTAATTGATTTTAATATTTTAAATTAAAGCTTATTCAATTTTAAAAAAGTTATCAATCAATTTTTGAGATATAAGCATATTTTTAAAAAAGCAGATGTAAAATAGCAACTGAAAAAAAGCGACTATTTTATAATTTTAATTAAATTTGTACTAAATTAAATTAGTATATGTATAATCTTGATGTCGCAGATAATCTAATTATAGTTGCAAAATTCAAAATGATACATATATTCATTATGACGAATAAAACTTAAATTAAAAATATTTTTTATTTCTGTGAAAATTGATATTACAGCTTTTAAGATTGATTATTTGCGCGAGTATTCTGAGTAATTATATTTATCTTATTACGCAAGTACTTGTAATGGCTATACTTATTCTCTTGTACGACAATATTTGCTTCACAAACATATCACAAAAGTCCGACAATGACTTTTGAGCTTCATCGTTAACAGCTTTTGAAGGGCGTTTTCATTCTTTCCGCTGGCTATTTATGTAAGAATCAGACGAAGTTAAAGCTTCTTAATTATACCGTCATTTGTTGTCATCTTTACATTTAATATTTTCAAGAGTAGACTCTTTAAATTGTTTGAAATTTTTGTTACATGCTTCCTGTACTTCTTCAGATAACTCACCGATTGGTAATAATAAATGTGAATCTATAATTTTGCTCCCATGAAAAAAAATTTGTGTACCAAAGCAGGCATGTAGTATCAAAAATAAAATTTAATTTATAGTTTTGCAGTTTTAAAAGCATAAATAATTTTTAAATTTAACAGTATTTATCTTTTTCACAAGCAAGTGTGCGTGTGTTTCCTGCAGAATAATTCTAAATCTTTGAGTGAGAACTTCCTCAACACCAGTTATCCTTGAATCATGTTAAAGTCTCTGAAAAAATTTCTCGCCGTATTTCCGTTATTGATGGATAATCTAGAACCTTTTTCTATCTACATATTTAGACTTATTTGCTTTCAAAATTCCCTTGAACATTTTTTTTTTGGTTTTCTTCATCGCCATTATTTATTCTCTTCCAGCTCACTTACAAAAACATAGCCGATAAGATATATATGGCAATATACATTCCATAATCGAATCTATGCATACAATGTTGAAAGACATATTCAAAATTTTGAACGATTTCTTACTTATCTTTTAAGTTAACACACTAATATTTATGCATTATATGAATACTCTCTATTTCCGTCCTCACACATAGAATATAAAGGGAAAGAAGGAAAGAAACAAGGAAAAGGAGGGGAATCACATTTCAAAATAATGAATAGATCGAAATAAATTGAATCAAAAAGTTCAAAGAATAAAAATTCTAAAGTCATAACCATAAATGATTTTTCACAAAAGTAAAAAATAAAAAAATATTTTTAATTTAGGCATTTATTATATTGAATACGTTATTTTAAATTTTACAACTTTGGTTTCAGATTTGTAATCAACGACCTTGAAAACTTTTATGATTTTTATCAAAAATTAAACATTTTTAAATTTTGTATCCACTACTTAATTCGCTATTTTGAATTTTTTAATATTACAACTAATTCACAATTAACGACCTTAAAGATACAATATGTTCACAACTCCTGTATAAATCTCTATTTATATATAATACTAGATTTATTTATATTAATAACATTTTTAGTGTTTATGACAATCATATTGGATTTATTATAATGTTGTAATTGTAATATTATATTAATAATTTATCCCATTAAAAATATACATATATTTATACTCAATTTATATACATATAAATCAAATTAAAATTATAAATGCTTTCTGTATTTTAACCTCTATTTTATATTAACTATTTTGAAAAAAGCCTAACGAAAAAATCAATTTTTTTCGAAATTGAACTAAGCTTTTATTTGGAAAAAAAAACCATTAATAAAATCAATTAAGATTTCAAGGCTGTGGATAATTTTGAAACATAATTTCTCATTTTTCCGTATTGTATAACGATGCGAAATTCTCAATTGTGTCTATCCTAGTCAATCCTATGCGTGCGAGAAAGGAACGGTAGATATAGAGTTAAGCGGGCGAGACAAAGCGCGCGCTATCGTCGCGACGGCATGGCGCTGAATTTAATAGCATCTTCGATGAACGCGACTGCCGCAAACACGAAGAGGCAGCGAAGAGAAAAACAGGAAGAAGATGCAGGCGCGAAGAATAAGGCACACCGACGAGTTCGTCGTTACGAACTACATTGTTTCACGGACGGCGCGTCGACTAGAGTGTATTAGAGAACGATACGTTTAAAAACGAAAACTTGTATAAAAATCAAGAAGCCTGGTCAACCGCTCAAAATTTCAGATAATAAAATAGAAAATTTAATACAATACAATTTGAGATGTATATATCATTTATTCAATACTTTTAAATTTCTTCCCTCTTAAGAATATCAATTTACTAAAAATATTATCTAATAAAAATTTATACAAGATTTATACAATTTATACAAGAATTTATAGAAGAAGGCAAGAAGAATTTAGACAAGAAGGAACATGAAATGTCATACCATATAATTTACACATATATATATATATATATATATATATATATATATATATATATA
>NW_012130072.1:189934-193713 GCF_000143395.1 Atta cephalotes
ACGTCGCTCTCTCTCTCTCTCTCTCTCTTTCTCTCTCTCTCTCTCTCTCTTCTTAGCTTTCTCTTTTTCGCTGGCGAGTCGTCGTATCATGTCTACAAAATAGAGTTTCCTTCCGCGACTTGTGACAAATGCAAAATGAATAAAAAAAAATATTATGAGAGGAACGTAGATAATTATCCTAGGAACACCTCGTAATATCGACTCGCATGTCTTCCCGCTCGAAATTCCATGGTGATTCGACGGATTTCGGAGGAATCCTCATTTGAACTCTCGCTGTCTTTCTTGGTACCACTTTCATCTCTCGTTCTGTCTCCTAGCGAGATGGTGATCTCGATGACGTTGCTGTGGGCATCGCGCTGTTGCAGCCGCACAACGGCGCGCTAGTGATGATGGTGGCCATGGTGGCGATGTGGTGGTGAGATGGTGGTTGTAGCAATGGTAGTGGTGGTAAGATTGTGAGCTTGGTAGTGATGGAATGAATCGGCGAGGTAAGAGGAGAGGGAACTAGTTCAGTGAACAAAACGACGTGAGAGGCAGTTGCACGCTGTAACAACGCTTCAACGTCGTATTCGCATTACGGGTACTCGCATGAGCACTCAGATGAAAGAAGAGAGCTTTAACCCTGATATTCCCCATACATGCGACACACGTATAAAGAGCTCTTTTAATTTTATATTAGGCTGCTGGATACCTTCGAGCGAAGTTTAACGGGTGCGGTGAAAGAACTCTCGCGACACGCATTGGATTATCACTACCATGAATTTCAGTTTTATGCTTCGCAACCATGTTACGAACGTATTGAAGATCATGTCTACTGTGCGCGCACGCATATTACGTTTTTGTATAACGCATTTTTTGCATCGCCTTTTCTTTTACATTTTTTTTTATAATAGCTCGGTACAAAAACCAGTCAACTCTATTTTTTTTAATTTACTGCAGTACTAACAAAAAATTATTCTATCAAATATATACTAGCTAATATTTTTTTCACAAAAACATTGAAATATAAAACTATTTTGTTCGGAGCTGTCCGTTTCTTATCCTCTTTTCTCCAAAAGACGTTAAATATTTGATATATTAAATATCACTTAAAAAATTTTCAAGTCTTTGAAATTATGTCAAAAAATAGAATAGATCAGTAGATCCCTTTTTTTTGCATTAAGTCCTTCAATGTAAATGTTGAATGTACTACATGAAGGGAATAAAAAAAATATCAAATCTTTTAAAAGGAGAAATTCTTGAATCTCTGTTTATAGTTTTTGCTTACTTATGATATATTTGACTAGTATTAAAATAAAAATAAATTTATTATATATTACTTCGAATCTATTAAAAAATAAAAATAATTTCGAGCTATAATAATTAGAAGGAAATACATAAGTTTTTTTTATATCTATCACATCTTTCTTATTAAAGTATTATATTACTATTATTATTATTATTATTATTATTATTATTATTATTATTATAGATATTATGGATATTAAAGTTATTTAAGAAGAAAGTGGCAAGCCTTTCTAATAAAACTCGTACTATAAAGACCAACATGGCCTTTCGTATTTGACAACTTCATACAAAGTATAAACAATATTTTACGTGCGAGGTATTATCATAAAATAATAACTTAGCATAATAAGCTTAATAGCCTAGAAGGTATGTATTAAGCTATTAACAAATCAGCTATTCTAAGTTTACAAGCAAGTTAAGAAAGCAAAATTTGAATAACTAAGTTGAGATCTTAGAAAGTATTAGTACTGAAATCTTTACAATCTAAACTAAGTTTATAATTTCTAAAAATTTCTACGACACGGCTTCCGGAATTTCATTCTTGACGAATACAATACTTTTGTCTCACGCTGACAACTTATAATTAGCCTGACAAGTACATTCCATTAATTAGCGTATACGTTGAGGAAGCCGAGCGAGAGAATCGTACCGTCAATCGGAGCCCGAAACAATGACGCGCCAATGCCATTCACACATTGCATTCTGCTACAAAAGGCTAATGCTATGTAAATATATAAAGTCTCGCTCATTCAAGCGTGATCTTCTTCTCACGCAAGAATAGTTAAAGGCGGCCTTGTACTTGGCGTCCCGACCTTTTAGGAAAAGAGATGATGTACGTCATCGCGTACCGTTACGACACGCGATCACGCCGACCGATTCGTCAACGTTCCTTCGTGTCTCTTTGTCCCCTTTCAGGTATCTACCGTGTCGGAACGAGTCGCGAAATGAATTCACAAATGGACCGTTTGAAGATCGCCCGACAACGAGGCTAGGCCTTCTAGCGTTCAACCACAATCCAACTCACGCGGAGTAGTTATGGGCGTTTGAAAAGCTGACGGGCATAGAAATATATACTTACTATCAATTTCCATACGCTCCGTGCCGCGTGCTCGTTTTACGGGAGGCTACGACGTCGCGCCGGTGAATTTTATGACGTCGCGCTTTGGTAGCGTAATCCAGTCCCGAATGGTTTCTGCGCCAAGTAGACGCGGCTCTCTCGATACGCAGATTATAATGTGTTATAATGTAATACGACACTACTCAGTTATACTTCTTCTACAATCAAAGACGTTCAAACTCATTTCAGCAATGAGGTTTGCTAATAAAAAAAATCGAAAGAGGCGATGCCATTCACTGGACTTTACAGGATATCAACCGAGTGTGAGAAAAATTCGTTATTACTATTACCAAGTCATGTTCAGTTGCATAGTACTTTCGTTTGTTGGCCTTTTATTCACATTATTGCGCACATATAAGTATTTAGAATTGCGGCATGTACAATAACTTTCGCCAGAACAGATTTTTATATATTATATTGGAAAAAACTGCTCAAGGACCAGTAAATAAATTTATCGAATAGATGAATTAAATCCAAGATCGAAATAGTCAATAGAAAAACGCGATAAGAAAGCAGCCATTAAAAAAGAAATGTTGAAAAGAATTGTCGCCATTCGCTCAGATAAAAGAAATATACTATTTTTATTATTAAAGAAGAACTTTAGTTTCGATAACAAGCTTTCGTATTTTTTTTTATCATTATTTATTTTTATGACTGAAATGATATGTGTGATGATATCACGCTTTATATCGATAGTATTTTAAGCAAATGAGATTATCCTTAATGTATCCGACAGAATAAAAGAATGTAAGGAAACATTTTTAGCCGATTACTTCTTGGTCTGAATCAGCTGACGACTTTTTATTATTTAAGAATCGATCTGATATCCATGGAATTCGTCGATATCAATTGATATATCAAATTTGCCATTTGAATTTGCTCAAAAATAAACGTCATTACTAACTTCTGTAAAATTTGTTTAGAAATTATAATATATCTTACGATTCATAAAATAATTAATTTAAATACAATAAGATAAAATGACTCAAATAAAATGACGGAAAATAATATTATAATTTATTAGATACAAATATATGTAAATCAATCGTGTTTAATTACACGAACACATATTTGTATAAAGTACAATGAACTATATATTTGTATAAAGTATATTGTAGCTATAAAATTAACGTCGCGTAAATTTTATGTTTGAAGATCTATCATAAATAAATGAAAATGTTTTAACTTTATTACAGAAGTCACATTGTCGAACATATCTGGAACGATTATTCCGCCTGACAAGAATAAAACGATAGCAATGTTGAACTAAATGAGAAGCCAATCGTTGTAAGTGGCCGCCGCATTTCTCCCTCCCTCTCTCTCGCGCTCTCTCTCTCTCTTCTCTCTNCATCTCTCTCTTCTCTTCGTCTTCTAC
>NW_012130072.1:194285-197795 GCF_000143395.1 Atta cephalotes
CGTAAACGTAAACGTAAAGTAACGTAACGTAAGTAACGTAACGTAACGTAACGTAACGTACGTACGTACGTACGTACGTACGTCGTCGTCCGTCCTCCTCTCCTCCTCCTCTCTCTCTCTCTCTCTCTCTCTCTCTCTCTCTCTCTCTCTCTCTCTCTCTCTCTCTCTCTCTCTCTCTGGATCTAAAAGTCCATTACTCCATAGACTAAAAATAGCCGGTTAAATGACAAAAAAGGCCATTCAGTAGCAGCAAGAAATTCATGTCTCGTGCAAATCAACCCAACAAACGACTCATCTACGATGAATATAATTGCACCGCTTATTCTATCCAACTGGAGCAAATTCCGCAATCCATGAACTAGAACCGCGCTCGTTCCAGCGAGACGTACGTAAGGTTGAATCGATTTGCCGGTGTAAAACCGGCTGGGCGTCGGCGGCTGCTGCCAGTAGAAAGAGACAGAAAGGGAAAAAAGAAAAGGGAAACGCCGAAGGACAGTGGGAATGCGCGGGGAGGCTAACATTGCGCTGGGTATGGCGGGGTACCGAAGGAATGAAGAAGGCGAAGGTGGAAGCGGGACGCTTAAAGACGGGGAAGAAAGAAGACGGGGAACGTGGTTGAAGAAGAGATCGAGAAGGACAGAGAGAGCGAATAAAAGACAGAGACCGAGACTCGATCTCTCTGACTGCCTCTGGCTGGTGGCGGGGTGCACGGACCATACTCCCCTTTCCGCCCACCAAAGACCGATCTCCTTCGTCAGTGCCGGCGTGGCGCGGGTTTCCTACAGGTGCGTTTACAACCTGCCTCACGGTTTTTCTCATCCGTCTACCTGACCGCGGCGACAAACGCGCTTTAGTCGCTTTGGCGTCGCGCGTCTACCTTTGCAAACGGAAGCGCTACTCCGATCTTCGGAGGATGAATCATAATGATGGTACAGTGGTACAGTGAGAGTTCTAGAGTTTACAAGGCGAGAACGTACAATTCGTTGACTTGATCTTAGTTCAAATAGAATATGGTTTATAGCGCCCGCGAATGCAATGGTTCCCATCGTCGAACTACCGGAATCTTATCTTGGACTCATATCTTGGATTCGGATCTACAGCGTATATGTATCAAGCATGGCTGAGCATTGAATGCATCGATGTGAGGAAATTCCACGGTAGCGACGGAACCAGACTGTGAGAGGAAGAGAGAGGGTGCCAGGTTTCGCGTTTACGCACCTGCCCCTCATACCACGTCCCTACCTAAACCTCTTGCGTTCAACCTGCGCGGCATCGCTTCATAGGCACTGGTAGATAGGATACCAGCAAACCCCCGCGCGTGCTCTCGGTCCATCGGGTCCACCCTCTTTCCGCTCGCTCTCCGACTACCTGTCGGTCTCGCTCTGGCAACCGTAAGCCGGCCGGAACCCACCTCTCTCGCACCAAAGGCGGCTCTAGAGTTGTGGCACAGCATCCAGCAGCAGCGCTACTAGCGGCAGCCAAACGGAAAGACTCCCAGGCGAGTCGCCCTGGTGTATAGGTGTACGCGCCAATGTGTGTGTGTGTGCGCGCGCGTGTGTGTGTATGTGTGTGTGTACGCGTGAAGTGTGCATGAGCCTTACCTGCGTGGGTGTGTGAGCCGAGGAAGCCTACCTGGCGGCATCCGACACGCAGTTACCCGCGCGCTTCTTCGCGTTCTCCCGCAGGAAAGAGCGCCGTGCGCGTATCGACATCCCGCTCCAGTTGTCGTCCTCTCGAAGCGGAGTTGCTTCTAGGGTACCGACTTTGGGAGAGAGGAGCACATCTTGTTTTTTTCGCGGTTCACCAAGCGAGATCAGAGTAGAATCGGAAGTGCGACGAAAGGAATCACGCTGCTCGTCTACTCCGCGCTTATCGCGTGAAGTGTATATGTGTTTACGTGTACACGGAAAATAGATAAGAAGTGATACGGGCGAAGACCTCTCAAAGTCTTCGTCGTGCGATAGTGAATGTCCGTGGAGGTACAACGGATGTTTCCGTCGCTGATCACTGAACCGTCGGCCAATAAGGGATTTCAAGCAGAAGAAGAGATGCGTTGGTGGTTTGCTGGAGGACACTGAAAGGGAGACCTAGAAGGCTTCTCCATCAACGTCCTCCAGGTGAGAGAGAGTTTTCCCAAGTGGAATATATCCGGAGAAGTCTTTAAAGGAACTTTTAGGGCAATCGCGTGTCTGCCTCGTTGCGTCCCTACGGACATTCGCGATTCCAACATGGCTGCTGGGACTAGCCGTGACCGCTGGATCCGCGGAAGCCATGTTGGCAGGTGTGCTCGGTTCGAGATAACCAGTTCACGTTCGTGAAACGTACGCGGCATCGATATTCCGGATAGTAGATCCGAATGAGCACTTTACCATTGAATTATCATTTAAATCGCCGCGCATCTGCCGTCCTTTGAAAAGCCCACTTGCGAAACAATATACGCTCGATTTCGCAGGTAAAACAAGTTTGCGAGATATGATTAATAAAAAGAAAAAGTCTCTGTAAACGTTGTCCGTACCCATTTATGATTGCGAAAGTTTACGGTGAGCTAGAATACAGTGGTTCTCTCGATGTCCATTAGACATTCGTGAAATCTACGAATAAACTACAAATCATTTATACGTCTCTCTATTTCTTAAGTAAACACTCTATTTCTTAAGTAAAGAGTTAAGCTATGCGTTAAGGAATGTTTAATACATTATACACTTGAAAAAACAAAATGACAGCCGTTAATTTATGACGATACGGAAAAATTATTTTTATCAGTTTAGGTACATGCATCTTTAAAATTTAATCCATTCTTTGATATTTTTTCTTATTAGAAAAAAATAAGAAATGGCTTTGGAATCAAGCCCACCTTATTAATACAAAATAATATATGTTAGATCTTCTTGATCTGCCCTTCTATTTTTTTGCTTCTACGTGCCTTTGTAGGACTTTTTAAAAAACTGCGATTTGATTCTTACGTGATACGCTGAAAGTTTTATTATTATTAAAATAAACGAAACATTTATTTTTTGACTCTTCGTAAATTTGTTACATTAAAATATTTGTAGTTTATTTAACGATTACGCATCACTTATTACTGCGTTGATTTCCTAGAGCCCAAATATTTTTCTTTTGTATCTTTTTGTATAAATTATAACTCAGCATAAATAATTATATCAATATATTGCATATACTTATATATGATTGTTTATGAAGAATGTCTAACAACTTATCAAAATAGATAATGCAGAATTAAAAAAAGAATTTTCCGTATTGAGTTCATTCTTATGTATGTTTTTTTGTTTAGGTTGTTATTTTAACTTTTATATAGATTTGCAGAGATGATATAATATATAGAAACATAGTTATGCAATACATACAAATATAAAAATTCAATATTTTTAATAAAATTTATTTGTAGTTTTTAATAAATAATTAATATATTTATTAGATTTAAATGTAAATTAATTATTATATTAGTTATTTTTGTATATATCATTTTCTTATATTTAATAATTTATAAAA
>NW_012130072.1:197815-213478 GCF_000143395.1 Atta cephalotes
CAACTATAATTAAGTATATAAAAACTTAATATATGTATATTTAAAAATTATTTTTTATTTCTAATAAATTTATTAAAATTATCCTTTAAATAACTTCTGTGCTTCTTATAAATTATTAAATATAAGAAAATGATATATACAAAAATAATTAATATAATAATTAATTTACATTTACGATACTTATACAAATACTTATACAAAGTATATAACTTATACAAAGTATTCACGTATATTATAAATTTTCAATACTGGTAGTATATATCCAAATACGACCTATATTAAGCACTGCGTCTATTTCTCGTGATTAAATTGTTGTTAATATACATAAAATGCAATGTTTAAAAGAAACTCATCTTGATTAAAAAATTTGAGAGATTAGCTTGATTTTATACGATTTTGTTACGATTATTTGTACAAAAACGAGCGCAAGTCTAAATATAAAAATTCGAAATTATATAATCATAAATAAATATTTTAAAAATCACATACTTAATGGAAGAATTGATTATGTTATTTAAATTAATTTTATTTTTATTAATTTATCAGGGAGTTAATTAACGATTTTTAAAATTTTTTAGGTGCAATCAGTATGCCAACCGACATCGTAGTTACATCGGCCTCGGCCACGGTTTCAGAGGAGACAAGTAGAGGTCGGGACCTAGGCCTTGGACAGTCTCCAAGATCAGGCCCCTCTTCTGCAGCCTCGTCCTCCAATTCTAGCGCGGCGTCAACCTCAAGAGGATTTGATCCATCTAGCACTCTCGCCTATCATCATCATCGTCACAGCTTGGTAACTGGTCTGGGTCATGCTCATCATCGAGAATCATCAGCCTTTGTGCCTGTGGTGCCTTCAAGATTACAACTCACTCCATATCCAGGTGAAATACATCCCCATCTACCCGGACCACCGCCCTCTTCCTCATCGTCAACGAATTCGGAACATGAAGTCGGCCCTGAATCTTCAGTAGCTAGAAAAAGCTCTTCGAGTTACGATATTATGGCGATGATGGCCGACAAGAGAAAAGAATTGGCGAGAGGTCTTTTACTACCACCACATCCTCTCCTTGAACCACCTGGTTATCCGGTATTTGCCGGTCCTTTTCCAGGTAGTTCCGCATTGTATCCCCCAGGTGGTCCATTAGCCCATCAGCATCTGGATCGAAGGTTACTCAGAGCACCTGGCAGGGCATCCAGACCGAAGAAACAGTTTATTTGTAAATTCTGTAATCGACAATTTACGAAATCATACAATCTTCTTATTCATGAGAGGACTCATACCGATGAAAGGCCGTATTCTTGTGACATATGTGGCAAGGCGTTCAGGCGGCAGGATCATCTTAGGGATCACAGGTACAATATACAGTTTTTTGTTTTTAAATTAATTAGAATCAATTGATTGAATTAAATAAATTAGCTTCACGTAAAAAGAATATGATAAATTAATTTATTTAAATTTTTATTGTATGTTTATATTGTATTAATTTGTTTTGTATTAAGTATCTGCAATAAAGATAACAAAAATAATAGATAAAAATAAAATGAAGATGAAATTTTTAAATCTTTGAATTATAATAAATAGAATGTAGATTTTTTTATTTATTAACTATTGTTATTTCTTGATTTTTATTTTTTTTCTTAGGTATATCCACAGCAAGGAGAAGCCTTTCAAATGTGGTGAATGTGGTAAAGGCTTTTGTCAAAGTCGTACTTTAGCAGTTCACAAGATTTTGCATATGGAAGAATCTCCACACAAATGCCCTGTTTGCGCGAGAAGTTTCAATCAGCGTAGTAACCTCAAGACGCATCTTTTAACGCACACGGATCACAAGCCTTACGAATGTACGTCATGCGGCAAAGTATTCCGCAGAAATTGCGATCTCAGGAGACACGCATTGACACATGCCGTAGGCGATGTTCCTCCAGAGGCACTGGAAGAGGCGTTGAGGGATGATGACAGTCCCGAAGAGGATTGCCCTGAGCCTGGACCATCTTCCTCATCGACGTCCACAACACCGTCCGTATCTTCTGCATCTTCTAGTTCGTCTGGATATCCTTCCCAAGGATCTTCAGTCCCACCACCTGCGCCTACAGCATCGGCTTCAGCACCATCTCTTCCTCAGAGACCTCAACTTCAGATTAGAAGGGATTTATTACCCGCTGTGAAGACATCGACGGTGACCAGTGGAGCTTCTGCGGCTCATTCTGTCACCCAAAATCCACCGGCTGCCCTTCCGCCGCCACCCCCACTCATTTTGGCTTCTTATCGTCGAAGAATTGGCTCTCCAGGTCCTTCCAGAGTATTTCTAGAACTTCAAGAGCGCGAGCGCGAGAGAGAACGAGAGATGGAGCAGAACAGAGAAAGAGAACGTAACAGGGAGCGTGACAAGGAAATAGCTAGACCACCAAGAGCACCAACACCACAACCACCACCACCACCACCTAGACCTGCACCAGCACGTCAGGGTTTTACCATTGCAGATATAATGGGTCGATAGAAAATTTGTCGCAGGTAGTTTTCCTGTGCTTGAATTTTTCTTTTATATATAGGCTCTATGGATTACACGAAGGAGAGGTACCGGTCTTCACAAAGAATAGTCTTTCTAAAGATTCTATGAATTCTATAATATTTTTGGAATGCGTAAGAATATGGCTAATAACTTGTTAAATTTGTCGAAAAATCTTATTTGTATGTTATTTATGCATATGTTATTGCAATACATTTTTCATGTAAATATGAGAAAATTTAAATGAAAGAGTTTAAACATAAGCAGGTGAGAAAGATATCTTCATAATTTTTTTAAAATTCTGGGTGCGCGCAATTCTAAAATAGTTATTAGACTCGGAAAAACTTAACCCTCTCAATCCAAAATTATTAGGCATAATTCGATAATATATGCATATATTTGTATATTATCCTGTTATGCCCAATATATAAATAATAATATAGAGAAATGAATTGTAAAATTATAATTTTGTATACGGATTCATATAATATACAAAATAATAATTTTATTATAAAAATTATGTATTATATATTAAATAAGATAATTTTTCAAAAATACGTAACAAGAAGATATTTTCATTATTACATAACTTTGAATGCAATATTGAGAAATAATTTCCTAGGAATGAGACGGTTAGAATAAATATATACCAAAAATGTGCCTTAATAGTTTGTTGTTAAAAAACAGGTGCTCTCACTTCATGCTATAGTTGTAGAAGCCACAATACTTTCTGCGACACGCGTGAATCACACGATAACGAGGTGATAGAGAAAATGGAAGTCCAGAAGATATTAAGAAAACTGCGACTACGACGAAGTCGTATTCTTTTGTCCTGCAGTTATTCGAGAGAAGGGATAATGCAAATTTTGCGGTCGGGGTAATAACCTGTGCCTGTGCCACCGTGGCAGGTGCAATACGGCTTTGTACCTGCTCGATCCGCGCGCGAAATACCTGCTCCTTGCTACTGCTGCCGTTGCTTTTCCCTTCTAAAAATATTCCGACCTTAGACGAATATCAATATTTTTTTCTTCCCCTTCTCCTCCTCCTCCTCCCCACCCTGTGCTCTCGACTCGAAGAAGCATTAATGGTCCTTTTGTGAGACCCAAACTGTATACTATCCGACCGCAGAGGCGACCCTTTCGGACTATGCCTCTAACGTCTACAAAGGTATACCTTCTTTTCAGTGGATTTTTAAAGAATCCAGTATTAGAACGATCCCTCGAATATACATTCTAGAATAGCTTTCCGTTTTTAAAGCGTCCATTGTGATTAAATAAAATTTCGAATGTTCGAATGTTCGAATGATCTGGCCAACTATGCGTTAACGCGCGTTATGGATGAAGAATACAACATAATCGGGTACAAAATATATGCTTGAAATGATATTTAATAATAACAATGTATTGTCGTCTTTCTTAATTATAAAAGTACATAGATTTTTATAAATACTGAAATTTCTCATTCCGTTAAGGACTGTCTAAAAGCGAACAATCATTTCCACAACGCTTTGTTTTGCGCGAGATTATTAGAAATAAATTAAATTAAATTCTATTTTTTACGGATATGCTTATAATATTATCTATAATTACAAGTATTAAACAAATTTGAAATTACTATCATTAAATGTATTCCAAATCTGATTTTTCTTAATAAATTAATTTAATTTATTTCCAAGTTGTTTTAATGGCAGCGAAACATTGTGAGAGGAATATCATGAATTTTATAAATAGCTGATATGAATGTTTTACATTCGCCATTCAAATAGTCGAGTAATTGTACATGAGACTATTTGCGTAATGTTTTATATGTGTAATAATAATAATGTAATTATTATACTTTAAGTATACTACGAATTTTCCAAAAGTGTGGGATTCGAATGTTACATTACTAATTAGAACACAATTATCAAATGAATATTAATAACAAAATTATATCACGTGTTCAAGTTATAAAATATAAAAATGTATGAAAGTTGCGTATGAAAGTAGTCAAGTGAGAAATTAGTTCTAAAATTCCATCCTGACTTACAATATGATAATGTTAGTAATCTATGTTTTAAACACAAATGTAATTTTTTTATTATGTACGTACATGTGAAAAATACAATCTGTGCGTGCGTGCGCGCGCGCGCGCGCGCGTGTGTGTGTGTGTGTGTGTGTGTGTGTGTGTGTGTGTGTGGGTGTGGGTGTGTGTAGGAAAGCGAGTGTGATAGCAATAAAGAGAGCGCAAAAAGAAAAAAGTAACAAAGAAGATGAAAAGAAAGGAAAAGAGAAAAGTATGTAAGAAGACACATTTGATGTGCTCTGCGATGCAATTTAATGTATAGTGATATATGTAATGTACAATATACTACGTACAACGAGAGCCTGCATCGAAAATTACAACGTGCGAGCGATCAATTTCCTGTTATTTTCTACGTTATTAGTTTATTCCTTATATCAGTAACTATATTTTTAGATTTATATGAAAGTTAATAAGCAACTTTGTAAATTATATTAAGAAAGATGAAATAAAAAAATATAAAAAAACGGTAACAGCTGTAACATATTTACTGAAAAAGCATCTTACAAGAATAAAATTACATTAAAAATACTATACTTAATTTATATTTTGTATTTATACAAACAATGATTTGAATGATTAAATTAATTTAATGATTTAAATTAAATATTAATTAAAATTATAAATCGCAACTTTTGTAGTTTTAGAAATTTTATAATATATTTTACAAACTATAGTAGAGTAAATATTTATACTATATAGCAAAGTTTTGTAAGATATAATTTAGTAAATTGTATAGAATGTGTAGAGATAACTACAATTGCAAAATCAATTTACAATTAATTTAAATTAACAATAATATTTATTATATTAAATATGCAATCCAATATTTCAGTCTGAACTGAAATATCGACTGAAACACTAAATCCTTTTTTTTTTGGAAGAGTACTTCTAAAGGTATACAGCCGACAGTAGCTAACTTATCCGCTCAGATAGAAGGAATTTATATTAATGAAATTGTAAAATAAATTCTGGACATATTTAATTTACTTATAGATTTTATTATAGTACATATTAAAAAGAAAAAATAAAAAATTAAATTGCACGATACGCAATGATGGTATTTACCAACTGTTAGTTTCTTCACGTACATTTATAATCTTCCAATACTTTTATCTAGATAGCGCAAGAGCTTCTGTACAAATACATAAAAAGTAAAAAAAACGAAGCTAAAAAAAACAGAAATAGCTTGGCATTTTTAATTTTATGTTAAACTTATAGATAAGTCCAAAGTATTATAAACTAGGAGATATAAATATTCACAATTCCAAGGAAACCGAAGCTTAGGTTTAAAGATACAAATTTTAAACGTGCCTTTAAGCAACTTAAAGTATATTGACAATGTCCACTATGTTATCTTAATCCTTTGTGAAAGAAAAAAAAACCTTTGTTTGACGGAAACCATCCGTGCACTACAGTTCAAATAGTATGTAACTGAATAAATGAAGATAAGATAATTTCGTGACGGCTTTAAACTATGCTGGATTTTCATTTTTTTGCAGAAGAAAGCTTGAACGCAGCTATCGTAGAAAAATATTAGCAAAAAATATTGTTTACATTATGTCTAATTCCTGTATATAATTTATTTTAATTATGTAATATTTTTCTAATATTCTTTTCTAACATTTTTTAATTAGAATAATATTGATAAAATTTTAACTTATATGTGTGTGTGTGTGTGTGTATATATATATATACTTTGTTAAATAAACATTGTTTTTATAAGATAAAAAACTTCGCTATCTTCAAATTGAATTAATTATCCATCATAAGGCGAAATAAAATTGTGATATTTTGCACATTATTATATTGTATATTAATAAAATTTTATTAAAACTTATATATTAATAGACTAATAATATATTTATAAATATCTTTTTTATGAGTTATTATTTTTTTCAATTAATTCTATCTTTGAAATAGTATCAAAATATTTTTAAACTATATATATATAAATATAAATAGAAAACTGAAATATCATCATTCATTTATTTATATTGCAAAAAAAACATCCTCTTTTTATTGCAGAAGTGCATACAAAAATTTCTTGTTAATTAATAAAAATAAAAAAATTGTTTTTTTAACGCTTTGTCGAGAAGTTCGTTGTAAAAATGCCGACGGGTTTCCAGGTGAACTTCCGTTTTGGCTCGAATATTGGGCGATTTACTTGCGAGAAAGTTTGTTTGTTGTACTTAAACGTATGTTGTGCCGCTGTCAGCTCAGCTCATACATTTTACGAGCCAAGCTCCGCCGCTCGCAGACGACTTTATGGCGGGGGAGGTGAGTAAAAATCGACAAACAATCTATTCCATCCGTACATGTCGGGCGCGGCCCGTCGTTGTTACACGAGATGATAAGTCCTACACGAATATGTCGTCTTCATCGTCTTTCTACTTCCTCAGCCGGCCTCGTTGTCGGTCTCTCTGTGACGGCGGCAACTTTCTGTGAAAATTTCGGCGTAACTCAAAAGCTAAGTCAAACATGGGCGTGTTTCACGAGGTGTCTCAGTAAATCCGGTAAAGCCGCGAAGGCAAATTCCTGCGAGCGACACACGTCACACTTTGCTTACGCATCGTGTACGTATATAGATATACATATATACATATATATGTATATATTATATACATATGTATCGCAAACTGGATGTGTCTACTTAGGCATTTCGCACGAAAATTGAAAATCACTTTGTCGTGAAAAAGCTATAAATGTCGAATAATAAGCTTCTCGCAGAAGCTTATTCTCTTTGACAAATAATATCTCGAAGAACAATACTCATTTGACAAAATAAATGTAGACAAATAGAGGTATCATACGTTTATTTTTTGGATGTCACAAACTAATATATCATATATGTAATAGATAATTAATTTTTTAACAGCATTTATTTATCTTTCTTTATAATGTTTAAAGTATATAAATTTCAGTTGAATATATAAATTTGTAACATTCTTCTAAAAATTTTCAAAAGTGGGTTTGAAAAAAAATATTATTAGTTCTTTTCTGAAAGCTACAGATCATTATAATATTCAGTGTAACTATCGTCGTTTATAATTTTTTTGATATTATCTGGTTATTGAATTAAATTATATTTAATTTAATTAAATTATAATAGAATCATATGATAGAATTTATTGAGAGGATTTTTTGCATCACTTTAATTGCATAATGAATTATTTTATATATTTGCAGGTCAGAATTCATAGAGATCTTTTTGCATTACTTTTATCGAGTGATAGATTATCATTTAAATCATTTTCATATAGATCGGAAGTAACATAATTGCGCATACATAAGATTACAAGACGCCGTCGTGGAAGAGGTCAAATTTGCGTCCGGCATTATGGTGGTCGCCATAACCTTACATCGCCCGTACATTTGCGGGCGTAGCATTATAACATGTGCACGTTGCATACTTACGTGGCCAGCGGAAGGTGCGGCTTTAGTCCATGATTCTTCTTGGGTTCGTCCTATGCCCATTATGCGAGCGAACTCTTCGTGCTTTTCTGGACCTTAAGATAAAGTCTCGCTCACAGCAACGTCCGTTTATCATCCGCAGAATTTTACGCGAGTGATTTTCTGATTTTCTAAATATTTTATGAGTACCAAAAAATTATTTACCAAAAAATGACTTACCAAAAAATTTTATTATTAGATATTATTTGAAGGTATATACTTTTAGAATACTTCATTGTCGGAATCTAATATGTGTATCACCACAGATTAACAGTTATAACTATCTGAAAGCTTAGCAGGAATATAATATAACTCTTAATAAAGAATGTTATGAAAATTTTGACAAGATTAATGAAAATGAGATTACATAAACAAATTTGATTTATAAAATTAAAGAAAGCGAGAAGGAGGAAATGCTAATTAATTTAATAAAAGTTATTTTATTGTAATATTTTAGATTTCTATAATGTAACTCTTAATAACAATGATATCGTTATTGCCATTAAAAGTTACAGAATAGGAGCCTTAATCTGTTATTTCATTTATTAAGATTTATGGAATTTATTCATTTGCATTATTGGCGTGTGAATTACATTAATTTAAATAATAATTTTGTAATTTTACTTTTCATTTAAAATCTAAACATCTAGTTTCAATATCAAATGTTGAATATTATTTAATACACTTCTATTTAAAACACTTCTTTAAATTAATACATAATCTTGAAAACCGAATATAGTTTTCTGACAAATTGGCAATGATTGGCGTGAGACAAGTTGAACATAAATTGCGAAAATATCCAAGTTAATCTTTCGAGTTATAGCGTTAATGGCTTTTCCTCGCGACAACAAGTGTGCAGATGATAACGTGCAATAAAGTTAATAAATCCAAGATTGTAAGCTAGTGAAGTATGATTGCCGTTCGTAAATGTAGAATATATAGAATATATAATAGAATCGTAGATTTTGCAATTCAATTTAATTTAAATATTTTTACAAGTCAAAGTTGTAGATACAGAAATCTTCTTTTAAAAAATATCTTTATTTATGTGTGTAATACTAATTCTTTCTGTATCTCTCATAAAATATAATAACCGTTATCGAAATGATTTTATTACAATACTGCAGTTATTAGATTAAATTTACATCACTTTCGAGAAAAAAAAAGAAATATTTTGATAGAATTATTAAGAAAAGTACTACAACGTCCTTGCTATCTTCTGCTCATTTAATTCTGTCAGTAAAGATTCGATAAGGTCGAAATGTTGTCTGCCCATTGAAACGATTGTAAAGTTGTCGCCGCGTCTCAGTTCGTGCTTCTAATGTTATTTCAAAACGCAAAATTTGTACGCTTAGGAAATGGTGAAACGATCATTAAAAGATACGAAACATTGTCGTGTGTGCACACACACACACACACACCTTTCCATTAGGCACGTCCATGTATCTACGAGCCGCGACTTCACGCCGACGAAGAATGCGAGTAAAGCTTTGATGTGACCGCCATTACTGAGGGCACACTTATCATCGTATACATATACAGTTGACAACTTAGAATCCACGACAAATGCGTGTCGATGCTTTATACTTTATAAACACTCTACGAACACCACATCTATCCTTTCTGATTTATATAAGAATATTCGTTCGTATAGATAATAATTTCTGGTATTTTTCTATTTGATTATGTATTCACTATTTGATTCGCATATTTTTATTTATGATAGGATACATCAAAGCTAATTAGACAACTTTTTATTCAAAAACGATTATAAATCTTTACACAATTATGACAGAGATAAAATAACGAGAACTATTTTAAAACATTTTATTTTTATTGAGTTGAATAATTAAGTGCTTATAAATCCTTAATATTTCGTAAATAAGAAAAATTCGTGTTAAATATAGTTAAAATGATTCAATGTATCATGTTTCATCAAGAAATTTAAGAAATCTTGTCTTGATTTTGTATCAAGACAAGACCAAAACAAGAAATTAAAAATTGATTTCAAGACAAGACAAGAAATTGTTATCAAAACCAAGATTTCTTGATAATAAGTCAAGAAATTTCTTGAATTTTCGTGACAGTTTTCATTTTTAATACTTTATTATTTTAATATTTTATTATTTTATTTCTGATTTGAAAAATTTTGAATAAGTTAAGTTTCAACATTTTCAATTGTATTTATTGGTATTTATAACAGGTTATATAATATAGAAATGTATATTCATACATTTTCATTAAATAGCAAAATAGAATATGAGCAGAGTGTAAATCGATTAATGAAAAAGTGAAGTTCCTAATCTAATCAAATTAAATTATACTCACTGATACGTCTTTGTTATACCATATATATATTAACATATATTAACTTTTACATTTATGTAAAGAAGTATATATAAAATCAATATTGCGATATTACTGGCAAAAGTATATTATGTATAAACATTTGCAACTTCTACTAATAATATCAATTAAATCAGGAATGATTAAAATATATAGTAATTATAATAATAATTATATCTAATAATCTCAGGAATCTAATAATCTGAAATAATTAATTATATTTGGTAGTACCTCATGATATTAAAAATGATATTAAAAATAGTTTGAAAAATATTTTAAATCTTTATTAATAGATTTGTGCATAATAGACATGATAGACACTCTTTTAAACCATGAATTTAAACATAATAAACTATGAAACGATTCGACATTTAATTTGTACCTATGTTTTCTTATTATCTCTTACGATGCGACGTAATCAAAGAGCCATAAGAGCCTTCTTAAAAAAATCAAGAAATTTCAAGAAATTTAAGATTCTTGAATTCAAGACAAGAAAAACAAAATTTCTTATCTTGAAGATCAAGATAAAATAAGTAATGCTTTTTAAGACAAAAAATCTTGTCTTAATGAAACACTAGTGTCATCCCAAAGGATAGTATTTAATTAAAATAGTGTTGATTATAGATACCATAGCTTAATAAAATTGAGTCATGAAAATAATTATTTATTATGAAAAAAATAGAAGATTTAGATGTATTATTTCATTAATATTTTTATTTCTTTTATTTATAATAATTTGTTAACATTCTTTTCCTCTTTAAATATTTTGATAAAAATTAAAATTAATAAAAATTAAAATAAAACTAAAAACTTAACTTTTATAATAAAAATTAAACATAAAAAATATTTTTAATCGTTAATAAGCATTTCAATTATGAGCAGGATTAATTGGGATACTTGAGTCCAACTGGCCCATACTAGCTATCCGCTGAAATAGTTTTTACAACTATAAAAAATCATAAATAAAATAACATCTTAAACATTCAAATTTTAAAAAATATGTAAAAAAAGTCTGGTTTTTATTAATCATTTCAATTCGTTACGTAGACCAAAAAAAACACTCATCTAATAATTTTACTTTTCATGCAAAAACGAAAAAAAACGTACGTGATCATTCAAGCGTAGACTTACTTATGTAGTATATATAATCTCCGTCTCCTGCTGTCTTACACAGGCATCAACGTATTCATACATTCGGTTACCAAGGCCCATTTCCATCAATGTATATAACATTAACTTAAATTTCGGTTTAACTTAAGCTATTTATCTAATTCTCAGAACAGTAAGTTAAATTGCAAAACAGTAAAATAAATCGAGATTAAAGTTAATCTTACATTGGTGGAAGGACCAGGAAGGATCTGAGATCGATTTCGAACTATCGATTTTTAAACTTTAATTAATTTAATCAGCTCTATTTTATTAAAATAAGACGAATGAAAAAATTAAATTAATTAATGGAATTATGTTTTGATGTATAAAAAAAAGATTAAAAACAATATATCGTATCCAAAAAGTTATGCACACTTATGCACAAATTTCTTACATATAACTTAGCATTTTGAAATAAAACATGCTCCAACGAAATCACGATAGTAATAATTGCGTTATTGAAGATATACCAACGCGTGTTTGATTTTAAAATGTTCAGTTGCAAGAAATTTGTAAGTGACTAGTTTTTAAGTCACGAATTGTATATTAAAGATTTTATTTTGAACGATTTTGCCGTTTGAGTTAAGACTCCAATTAAATAGGAGTTTATATTATAGTTGAAATCGCTCTGACATATGTTTCAACTTGCTTCTATTATTCAATTAGCCTCGCTCTATTCTTGTCAAGGACTATTCGATAAATTTTTTATCGCAAAGGAAAATTTTTCCTATGTTTCACCGTAAGAATATATCAAGAAGGAATTATACTTTTCAAATAAAGATGATCGAGCTATACAATTTTGTAATTTGAAAAAAAAGAGGTAAACAAAAATATTATATTAACAAAATTCGTATGTTTTTTCATTCAAATTATAGATATTAATTGACGTATGTTTAGGAGTTTCTTAATTCATCAATTGATCAGTCGCATTATATTAAACAATACAACTTGCTCTGTTAAAGTTGTATTTGCATATAATGCGATAAATCAATCGATGAATTAAAAAGTTTATCTTTTATTGTAAAAATAATTGAAAAAACTGATATGATTCATCTCTTTTAGTGTCGTTTACATAGGATGCGGAAGCGTCACTTTGTAAATTCCATCAGAGAACGGATCGGAAAAAAGAGAAGTTTCATTGCTATATTTCCGCTCGTGTTCGCATTCTGACCTAAATAGCATTCCCCATTTTCAGGTTCGATCCCATTCACGATTTTCCTTTCGGATTACGTTATCTCGAGATCGATGGTTGGTGGTTTCTCACATCGTTGTTTAGACCTACCTGCTAATTCGACAAAACCTGTCTCGATCGGTTCTCGTTATCTTTCACGCTGCGGTGACGTTTACAGTATCGTGCCCATATCCTAATCTATCGGTCGGTGTTCCCCAGCTCGAAACGAGAAGTGATATTTCCTCTCTTCCCTCTCCGTCATGGACGTGACAATATTTGTCGCGACCAAGGTGAGAGCAATAGGTGCGGACGCACATTATTTGCCCTATTCCCTGTGAGATGCCGTCTATTTGCCGAGGCTTTGTTTCCACCAGTTTCCGTTTCCTGCGTCAACACGGCGGCTCTTCTGATCCATCCGGTCAACCGAATACGCACAACTGCTTTGGATATCAAGATAAGCGACTTCTCGGTCACCTTCAACTCCTGATTACAGCCTGACATCTTTCCGTTTGTTCATATCGCTTCTGCGGTAAAACGTCAGAAAAACTAGAAGATCACCGGATTTTTGAGCTTTCAGAAAAATAAAACTTTAGACTTTAATAAATATAATCTTAATAATATATGCGATTAGTGAAAAACATAATAATTGAATAATTGTGACTGCGACTCAACGAAATAGCGATTGCAATTCTTACGAATAAGATTGATAATAATTTTTGAGACAGTAATCTTCAAATTACAATAGTTTCTTACAATCATACGTAAAGTTATTACATAATTGTAATCAAACTTCACAGTAAATTTGTTCAATTTCTGACTTATATCACTCTCTCACTTCAAAAGTTATACAATTAAAAGAAACGTGATTTTCGAATTAATACCATAAATAAGTTAAATATCTATATTACCTTTTCTATCAATTATTAAAAGTAAATTATTTAACTGTAGTTTTTAAAAATCATTAAAATTGTCATAACTGTAAGAAAAGATAGTTAAAAAGAAAGTTAAAATCATCATAATTATAAAAAGAGATGATTTTTAAAAATTGTGACAAAAATGACAAAAATAGTATTTAATCATGTTACTAATACATTTTTTGTCGATGAAGCGTATTTTTTGAATATAGGGCTTTATATTTACATTTTATTACAGTTTCGCAATTTTGAATATTTTGTTTATAATTAATAATAATATCACTTATTATTAATAAAATATAATTTGAATTCATATCGCAATAAATAAATAATATTGATGGGTTTGGATAGAAATATATGGAGAGTCTCGATATTTTTCAAGTCAACTTCCGCAAATTTGTTACAAATCATATATTATAAGATTGAATAAAAATTTTAATGCAGAAAGGAATAGAGTAACTCAAAATAACTCAAGTAACTTCAAAATTGTTTTATTGTGCGAATTTCTTTTTGCATTAATTGTTTAAATTATCTTGTATTGAAAATATTTGCTCATTGTTATTTTCTCAAATTTCTTGATAATTTGAAGTTTATGTTGAATGTTGTAGACTGTTATGTGATTATTTTATTTAATTAGATTTTGCAATAATTTTTCTAGACGCGAAACAATTATTCATTAATACGAGATTATTATGATCGTAGTTGTCTTTTTGCTGGAGTAATCAGGTTTTTAATAAATTTTTTGCTTTCTTCAGCACGTGGAAAAATGGTATCCAACTCAAGAAAACTCCAATTTTGAAAAGGAATTTCCGGCATAATTTTTATGACCCTTTTTTTTTATAAAAAGCAGTAAAATATTATGGTCTTTCTTGCTTATTTGAACAGATTATGACCAAATATTTTCACCATTTTTTTCTTTTGAAAATTTATCTTCGACAGAATGTGACAATATTATAGTCTGGAAATGGCAATATCATCAATGATAATTTTAACTCAGAACGAATAACATCAAAAATTACATCATAAAGCATAAAATCTTTTTGTTTTTAATTTAAAAATTAAATTATATTATATACTTTTAAGATATATATATATAATAAATTGATAATCAAATAATATATATACAATCAAATACAATTTAATTAAATTTGGCTTGATATTAAATGCAGAAAATCTAGCCAAGAACCCGATATAATTAGCAACATTGAGTTCAACTCTATCGACGTTTCAATACCATTCGCTGCATCATTATTTTACACCAAAGCAGTTAAATACTTTTGACATCGGCAATTTATACAGTAATCAATATGTATTCCTAACATGCCATCGTATACGTCAAAAATATTCAAACATCTCTTAATCTGTCATTTAAATCGCCATCAAGGCAACGAAGACTACCCTCTATTTACTATTATCCAAGTTTCTATTGTCATTCCGTTGCCTTTCCATCTTTGGCGATGCGTTTTCGCAGGCTGAATCGGTGGCCACACGGCTCGGCGGTGAAGTCGCCGCATGCCAAGTTCGTCGGCGTCGCCTTTGTTGCCAATCGCTCCCTCGTTTTCTTCCTCTTCATCGTCCTCTTCTTCCTCTCTTCATCGTCGTCAATCCTCTTTGCCGTTCCCGAGGAATTTTTCCACCACTCGATCATTCTGGTGACTCGTGAGGGAGGCGATCGTCCCGTCCGCATAGGATTGTCCAATGAAGCGATACCGCAAGATCTCGATGGGCGGCGCCCGGAATCCCGGCGATGGCTCTCCGGCCCGGCGACTTCGTGGTGGGGCCCCGTGGGGCCCGAGCCGGCCGCCTGGTGGGGGGATTGACATCGACTACTGTGCATTTCCCACGTGCCCTGGGAACCCCCGCGGCATCGTGTCAGCCCCCGCTCTTCGCTTTTGCACGCTCCTTCCACCTCCATCTTCTCCCACACTATCTGCTTCTCATCGTCAGCAGCAAGCGTCTCTCCTTCTGTCTGCCTGTCTGTCTCGCTTTCTTTTTCTCTCTGTCTTTCTCTCTCCCATTCTCTCTCTCTCTCTCTCTCTCTCTCTCTCTCTCTCTCTCTCTCTCT
>NW_012130072.1:213498-229408 GCF_000143395.1 Atta cephalotes
TTCTTTCTTCTCTNTCTTCTCTCTCCNCTCTCTCTCTCTCTCTCTCTCTCTCTCTCTCTCTCTCTCTCTGCTTCTGCTTATCTCTGTCTTTCTCCCCGTCTTTCTTCACCTAGTGCAGTAGAAATCAAGAAATCGACGCACCCGTGGATTTTCTCCCGAGAATCGGTACATTGCTTCGTCTTTATGCGTAGGTGTTGGAATTACTACAGCGATCGCGCGCGCTTATATTGTTTATCCGCGAAAATATCTGCAGCTCTTTCCTTCATCCAAAGTTGACCGGCAACACATAGTGATACTTCTACATATACAGATAGGCAGGTAAGATAGATGGAAGACACGCATGCCGAAGGGAGTCAGTGGCTCTAGCTTTTGGATACGAGCGCTACCTCCGTAGCTTTTTACGGCCAGGGTTGGCTACCGCCCCCGCGGGGGGTATCCTTTTGGAAAAGGGCGAAGGCGGAAGGAAGCGGTATTCGAATACTTTAAAAGAAGGTAGGGGAGACACCTCAACGATTATGTACCAGAAGGGGTCTTAGCGTGGGTGAAAAGGGATGCTCTCGTCTCACGGTTATGAGGGCGGGCCCAGACACGGTGCGGTGGAAGGGATCAGAACCCGTAGAACGTGGAAGAGAGGGAGCAACTTCGCGGGGACAGTTGAAGGGAAGGGAAGGAACGGGTACACCAAGCAGGAGCTCAGGAAGCCGCGTCGACGAAGGATTTGTGAATAACCGCGCTGCTATTCGGCGACCGGGTGAGACAAGGACGCACATAGACTCGGGACAAGGCGCGCTACCACTTCTTCCCTTCTTCGTCGGACTTCCTCTTCATCATCGTCTTCACCTCTTCCTCTGCTACACCCGCCGTCACCCTCTTCCCTCATTTTCCTTCTTCTGCTCCCGTTCCTCCTCCGCATCCTTCTCACCACCACCACCTCCTCCTTCACCTCCTCCTCCCTCGTCTCCCTGGCCGCCTCTTTTCTACCTCTACCACCGCAACGAGGTCGAGGAAGGAACATCCTGGACGTGTACGTTCCTCGTGGAATTGAAGGGAGACTACCTTCACACGATAACTGGTGGGTATCGGTGAGTTGGTTCGGTAGGGAGGTGTCTCCCGGTCCTCCAACCAGAAGAAGCCAAACGACGACGACGACGAAGAGACCTTTGGCGGTTACACACGGCGTCCTACCGTCTTCTGGTGTGCCTACCTATTCGGGCTACCAGCGAACCGAGCGACCAAACGAAGCTTCAGTCGACGCCGCGCACCCAAACGGTCCAGACCTGTCAGCCCGGAAGACACACGCGCAGCAACTCAACACTTTCACGAGCTACCGACCTACTAAGTAATACGGAGATCCCGACTGTTGGCAGCGTGATACTATACGCGCACTACAGTTCGTTTTTTTTACAACTCACCGCATTTCGCGAGTTTCGTTCTTTCGTCGAAAGTTTACGCTTTTATTCAAGTTCGAAAATTATCCTTTGCGGAAGAGAACTACTGGACGTTGCTCGAGGACGAGTCCTTATTCGCATTCTTTCTGTCTCTATCGGTAAGTCAATTCATATCATCGTTTTATCTAGCATGTAATTTCAATAATATATTACAATTCAATAATATATAAATTATATTTCAATTATATTTAAAACAAATTTAAAATACATTTCAATAATATATAAATATAATTATATTTGAGATTGAAATTATAGTTGTTTATTATATGTACACACTTAATATAATAACTAATTAATTATTAATTCAATAATATTTGAAATGACATTAACTGAAAAGATTAGTTACATTGTTTATAAATCTAATATTTTCTACAAAATTGTATCTCTTTTTCTTATTCTTCTTCTTTTTCATTGTATCTCGGATTATTAGAATATATTAAAATAAGTACATTTTAAACATATATAGAACATTATTAAAGTTTCGTTTATCGAATACAGTATCACGTATTGATATAGTTTTGCTTGAATATAATTTTCTCTCTCTCTCTCTCTCTCTCTCTCTCTCTCTCTCTCTCTCTCTCTCTCTTCAATTTGTTTCTATTATAATATGTTAATATTTATTTCAAAATTTTTTAAATTTATGTGAGACGACAAAATAAAAAAATCGGTTCTTGTGCTTTATCAGGAATTAATTCTATCATTAAGCTACTTTTATATCTTACAATTTTTGCTTCATTTCACGATGAAAATCATCGCCAAATATTACTTAAATTCTGTAGGCAAAATTCTGAAAGCAAGAATATATCTATTAAATCTTCGAATCTTTGCATTTTCTATTGCCTCCACGTGTTAAGAATTAAATGAACGGGAATAGGGGTGTGGTCTATATTCGTTCATGTATATCAAATCCTTGCTTCTGAATCAGTAGCAGGCTGTAGGGCGGTGCACAGTAGCTACTGCATTTTGATTGGTCCTCAATCTTGCGGGTTGTGTCCACGGCGATTTTACGATGGTCTCCTTCAAATTTTCTATTCACCAGTTTTTTCTAGTAATTCGTGTTTTCAATTAATCATAACAATTTTCTATAGATCATACATTTTCCAAACACATAATTTTAAGTTTTATATTATAGATGATTTTCTAAAATTCAGTTCATTTTTAATTTCTTGCGATAATATTCAACAATAATATTCAACAATTCGGGTAGTTTATATAATATTTGTAATAAAGAGATGATAAATAAAATTTGAACTAAAAAATAAATAAACATTTTTTATTTTGAAAACTTGCTTACCTAGCTACTTTTTACGTTGATTAATATCTGATTACTATAAAGCAATTATCTTAATTATGCTCATATTTCCTATACGATCCTGAAATTTTATTTTAATCATTTATATTTCAATCATTTTTCTTCTCTTATTGCGTAAACGCAAATCGAGCTGCAGCATGCGCCCGTTCAAGATAGAGATTTAACAAAGTTCTTGCCTACCAGTCACCTATACGGATCAAAACGGATCCATCACGAAGCCATTTTTCTTTAGCGTCGCGCGTGGCGCGAGTCCGCGCGATAGGTAATATCTCTCATGAGAAACGCCCTTGCGTGATCGGCCGCGTACCCCCGTTGGCATCGCGATTCGACGTCTAAACGGCGGAGGGAGGGTGTGGTCCCACTTGGTGGACTTCTCCGGCTGTTCAGTAGCGACTGGCCGAAAACCGGTAGTCGGCGGTAGGGCGGTGCACAGTAGCGACTCTTCTTTGGTTGGCTACCGGCCTTCTCGCTGTGGCGAGCGAACGAACGAGGGCTACCGCTCCTTCCTTTATTCCTCCATACACGCGAGAACGAGTGCACGCACATCGAGCCGGAGCTCACTTGGTTGGCCGTTCTCCGTTCTTCTTCGATTGGCTGCCGGCTCTTTGTACCACGCACTCCGCCCTTCGTATCGCGCGATAGAACGGAAGGTACTCGTGATTGCCCTTTTTCTAAAGTCTCGATAATTTTGAATAAAGCGAGATATACTGTCGAACATCTCTTTTAGATTGCCCTCATTAGGAGTAACTCTTGAGTGCAACGAAGTCCTTTGATTATTTTTCTCATGAACAAATTAGTACGAGATGAAATTTATCTTGATTATAGATAGTTAATGTATCCAATTTTCAATATCCAGAGATACTATTCACTACAAAGCACGTATTATACGATTATTCGGAATGGATTCCGATTGGAATCTATTTCGAATAATTCCATAATACGTATCCAGTACAGAAGCTTGTAGCAAATTACTGCTGTATGGATATATGAACGTACATTGTTATACGTATTATTAATGATTATATTTGTAATATTAAATCCATTTTTGTACGTTTGTTTTTCTCTATTTTGCTCTTATAAAAAATCTAGCTTATTTGTATTAATTATATCAGAATACAATGACTTTTCTATTGCGCGAATTGAATTAATAATCATGAATAGCACGATCATCTTTATATGCTATAAAAGTTAGATTACATGATATCTATTTTAATTGCTTATTTAATCGTCGCAATTCTATTCCCGTCAAGAGGAAGCCTCACTTAATTATTCCGCGCATTCCCTCCTCTAACGTTTTTCACAAAAAAATTCACTTTTGCATAGCTCCGTACATATCAAAATGCTTCGTCTATTCGCATATCTTCGTCTAATATGGCGCATTCATAAACGCGAGCGTCTACATATATCGTATTATCATACATTATCATACATTATCATACATTAAATGAAAGCATTCGATCACGCAAACTCGGTAGGCAAACATGGTAGCTGGCACGATGTTCGCTTTTCAGTAATACATCGTTAATTCGTGCTCGTATTTGTTGCTTCGCAAAATTCTTATGTCTTGTTACACTCGTAACTTTGTATATTTCATTTTGCAGGCGTTCCTTTATCTCGCAGAATATCATTGAAACGAAAAATAACTCGGTAGCTTAAGTCTGTTATTTTTTTCTGCATTTTTATCATCCAGTCGAATTCAGTAAATTTAGCGGTTATCACAGAGAACACGATCATATATTATCGACTCAAGATTATATTTGCACGTCCTCATCGGCATCGTCTGTAATATAAAACCTGAGCGTTTACATGGCTAATGTCGTTTTCCTCAGCACCCAACTCATTAACGCACAACTCATTAACTTCGCTTCACGCAAAGTGAGAACCTGTTCCTACCACATGTATCCGTCTCGGGTAATACAAGCGTACTGTGACCTCGTAACTCTTCGACAAGATTGCCATGTAGTAGCTGGTGTTACCGTTCGTTTCTGCGAATGTACATCAATATCCTGCGACAGTAGTAGCTTTGTGTCAGTTTGTTATTCGAAAGTAAAATGACTAAATTTCAGAAGAGACAAGACGTTAGAAAGTCTTATCTGAAAGTCTTCTCTGGAAATAAAATTTCATATGGTTTCTATTCTAACAAATAACTGCATAAATAAATGATTTTTGCCATACCTACAAAATTACAAAGGATATTGTGGTTTTCTCTCTGTCTCTTTATTTACGGATTTATAGGGTCGTTAAATCCTTGGAGACAAGGGAGAGTTTAGTTTACACAAAATCGTAAATCCACATGTACCCAATATTTGCACGTAAACTTCTAACGGAGTGACGAAGGTGTCCCGTTTGAAGACAGCTATACAGTTATTTCTGCATATTTTTCTACATTTTTTATCTTTACGTGACCCAGCTATCATTGGATGGATATTTATATGAGGTCTGAATCAGCGTCGGACGTCAATGACGACGATGAGAGCAGACAGAATCGTGATATTTTACCAGGGGACGGATCTCTTTTTTTTAAATGTGGAGTCGCGCGTAATGCGCAGTTCCGATTAGGCTCCACCGCCTGTTAGCCACGCTAACCAACCGGGCTACGCCCAGGCACCGCTTATTACTCATTCGGACACGCCACTTTATTCGAGCGTGCGCCGTGCGCTTAATGCGAGCCGGTAGCGACTGGCCGACACTCCTGTACAATGGCCGCACCGCGCGATTGAATCCCGCGGGCTATTTTAACATGCCGATTCCAATTCGAGAACCGTGCCATTAGACCGTGGCAATACGATTCCGATCCCTCATTCATATCCGGCTGAGTATCATGCGAGAGAGTCCCAAAAGTAATACTTACACGAGGTATAATTTGGCATATTGTACGTATCTTGAAAAAAAAACTATTATTTAATTTTAATAAGTCATTTGTTTGAATAGTGCCAAGTAAATATTTATTTAATAAATATAGATATATTTATTTAGTACAAGAATCATTTCTTTACTTACTTTATTATTATTTCTTTTTATTGAATAAATATTCATTTGCTGTACGTAAATATTTAGATGGCATTTAAATAAATATTTAATTTTTTTTTCAGTATACAATTCATATTCCTTTCTATTTTTATCACGAAGGGAATATCTCCTCTGGATATATGCGTAGCGGCGGAAATATTAAGTAATAAAATAAATATTAATTTTTGACGCGTGAAAATGGAAATGATTTCAGGAATTCGATTACATCAGATCTCTTAAATTATTTCCAAAGTTTAAGAGAGATCTCAAGGCGATCATGTCGAAGATTATTTATAAACGGTACAAAGTAAAATGTAAGAAATCGAAAAATAAATTTCGGATAATTTTAGCTTGATGATTTTTAATTATAATTATTATAATTATTATGCGAGATAAAAAAGTGTATATAATATGAAGAAGAATAAATATATGCGAGCAACATATTTTGAACGGATTATTGTGTTTTTTTTTATCAATGGTTATCATATAGTTATCATATAAACAGTATTTTACTTAAATTTTATTGAAGAATTTAAAAATTAACTCATATTAATCACATAAAAATTAATCGGTGACTCATTACTTTTATGCTTTTTTTTAGAACAACGTCGCGAGTTCGGGAAATATTTTCATGATTTGCGTGGCGTTGGATAGTTAACGTAAAGATTATGGATCGTATTTGCGATGTGCATTTAGCGCTAATAGTGGTTCTCTCTCGATTACCATGAATGTGTACAGCATCTCATATGAATGAAACTTAAAACTGGACAGTCGCGTGTTTGAAATTAAATATGCCCGGAGGACGTGTCGGAGCTAATGATTTAAACTTGCGAATGGAGCAGACGCACCCAATTAGGAAACTAGTCATTAATTTTTTTCGGAAGCACACAGCTTTTTATGGTCATTCACATTATGTTTTTCTTTTGCTGACTGAGAAACTTAACACATAAATATTTAAGATAGCCAACAAGTTTAAAACGATATTATTTCTAACAGATTTTGCGAAAAAATTTTATTTATCATTTACCATTCATTCCTAATTCTATTTAGGAATAATTAAGTATCGTATATAAATATCTTATAATTTCGTGTAACTTGGTTTTTAGAGTTCTTGGTTTATAGAGTTCTAAAATTATATAGAAGATGTTTATATGAAAATTCTACGAATTCTCAATTATTTAATGAAGCATCGATGTAATAGTTTTTTTTCATTTATGTTTCTTACAGACACAAGATATAATATCTATTAATAACATTATAAATTATAATACTTAAAACAATACAATTGTATCGCTTATTTACAGGAGTAAATTACAAAAAAGTAAAATTACAAAATAAAAGCTGCTTGTGACATTTCTGCAAAAATGTTAGACATTCTCTTATTTTATTTATATATAAAAATATTATATATATTACAATTACATATTATTTTTCACATTTCCAGAATTATCATATTATTTAAAATGAATGATATCTTACAATAGACTTTCCTCGCAGAGTTGTAGTTATAGCTTGTGTTTCAGAGTTACCCTTTATATACATAGGTAAAGTACTTCCCTATGTATGTATTTTTAAAAGCAAATTCCCAATAAAATATCGCGATAATAATTCGATCGGAGAGAATTTCTATTCCGTAAGGCGCATTGGCATGCGCGTGTCTCTCCACCTACGCATCTTCGTAAGGAATGCAAAATACTTCAGAAGTAGCTTTAACGTTACTAACCCGTTGCTCGTAGGCAACGGCGCTTCGCGTAAATATTTCAGATACAAGCGTTCCTCGCGAATACTTCGCTCTCGCGACTCCGAGTGATTCCCTCGAGCGTGCGAGTCAGATCGGAGGAGAATCATCGATTCTGTGCTCTTTACAGGCAGCGATACGAGGATTCTCTCGCGACGTGGTACAAGTAGTGATCTCACTCCCAGGAGTTAGCCGTGTCCGAGACTAGCTTTGAGCGGGAGGAGAAGAGCGAAGTCGAAGAACGACAGTCAAGAAAGACAGATAAAAAGAGAAGAAGAGAGAACATACGAAAGTCTGCGAACGAGGCAAAGAAAGATAAAGAGAAAGAGAGAAAAAGAGAGAGAGAAGAGAGAGAGTGACGAAGAGGTACTAAGAAAGGGGACAGAGGAAGATAGAAGACGTGGTGGGAGTGACTCCGGGCGTTAGCAAGAGAGCGAGAGAGGCGGGTAGAGGGAAAGGAGAGATAGAGACTCGACCAAGAGAAGGAGCGGTGGGAATTTATAAGGATGTTCGCGATAATGCCGATGGAGACAGAGGGGCACGGCAGGGAGTTCGGCCGGCGGCAGAAGATGCGCGCCAAGTGCACGGTAGAGTTCGTCTGTAAGTACTGCCAGCGGCGCTTCACGAAGCCCTACAACCTCATGATCCACGAGCGCAGCCATAAGGACGACGTGACCTTCACCTGCGAGGTCTGCGGAAAGACCTTCAAGCGGCAGGACAATCTCAAGCAACACAGGTACACTATCATATTTCGTTTTTACCATTTTTTTTTCACTTCGTTTTATTCGTCAGTTTTTGTTAAATACGTTTAAATTTTTTTTTGTTACGTTTTATTTGCCCTTCGAGGACTACTATTTTTGCGCGCTCGCACGGGACACGTACGTGATCTGATCCATGATCAATCGCCGCGATCTCTTGAGTACTCTTTAGGGGGTCCCTTACAAGGATCCTGTACGAGTATGGCGTCGCGTATATGAAAGAGAAACCCGTGACACACACACCTAATGTAGTAGAATATTGCTAATGTTTCTGTGGAATATCGCGACAACCGATCGTGAATCAGACGTCAGTGCGTGACTCTCACTTGCAAGAACCTGCACTCGAAAAGCAATAGAGAAGCTATCGGGAGACGTTTTGCTACGCGTCCTCGTTGTTTGCCACACGACAAAATGGGATGATGGAAAATGATTAGTTCTCAGTCAGCAATCAGCTCGAGAAGTCGAGCTAGATTGAAATTAACTATTAGATTGCGTCATCGGCTATCGTAGATCTTTTTGTTGTGATTATTTATTTTTTTACATAGCATAGATAATAAGGACAAAAATTGTGATTCTATTGTATGTATTGTAATTAATAATCATTTTGATGTCAAATAGTGAAAAAAGGAAAGTTCAATGATATCTATGTGTTAGATCATTTTTATTATTTGCCTTCATATAATAATCGTAAAAATTAAATCTACTTAGTTGCGCGTAGAACTTTCGGTTAAGATGAGATTGGCACCTGGAAAACCGGTCAGGTCACCGATTTAACCTTTCATAAAAAAAAAGATTCGTAAAAAAAAAGATAGCAAAAAGAAGCTAATACTTTATGATTTGCTTCGAGAACTAATCTAATCCATGATTTGATAACTTCTCGATAAATATCTCGTCGCTCACAAAATTACGAGACGCAAAGCACGAATTATTGACTAGCTTCTACATAATGAAACAAAGATACTGCACAAAAATGAGTGGAATATTAACCCTTAGTAGACACGTTTGATTTGAGTACTTTTAATATACACGTTCGGTCATTCGTGTCTTGACTTAATTTTCATCATTTTTATAAGCATATATAAATTATTAAACAATTTTGACATATATTTTGAAAGTATTTGTGCAGTTATATATTCATAACAAATTGTAAATAAATTGTTGTAACTAAATGTAGTTAACAGAATCAGAAAAATGCACTGTTTCATATAAAAATATAAAACTCTGAAACAAAAATGTTTAAAGGAAAAGTATGGTTCAGTATCTTAAAATTAATATTCCAAACTACAAGAAAAAAAATAATTCAAGTATCGGCTGTCCAAAAAAGTTTAGTTATTGAGTAACTTGAAAATGAAGTTTTTTTTTAATATACATGAATGGCTATAAATGGAAGATATATTGCATTTACATTACAAAACAATGGATTTTATTACTGCTATTATATTAAAAAAATTTATAATTTATTAGGACAATGTTCTTTCTAACATTACAGACAACATAATATATAATATTATTAACAACTTTTAGAACGAAGGAACCAAAAATCGCGTTTATTAAGGGCTAATATGTTATTGTTTTAGGGTTAATTTCTTTTTTTAATAATTTGCGAAATATTTTTGTAATACCGAGAATTGAACCGAGTTGAAGTTTTAAAAAAAAAAAAATTTTTTAGTTACAGAAAATATATGCTCTGTACACACCTTGGGTCATTTGTGACCCAGAAGTGAACTTTGGAGTTATGCCAGTTAAAGGACACGAATCGAGGCCGGTAACGCCCAAAACTTGTTCTCTAGATGCCAAACTTTTTTTAGTAATAGAAAAAAGACCGGTATTTGACCAGGTACTTAGTATTTCAAAAAAGAAATGGGCAGGACACGAATGACCCAAACATGTCTACTAAGGGTTAATATTATACATAAAAACGTCTCACGATGGTCCTTTAGTTATTATAACATTAACGATGCTGGCGCAAACCGTTCCATGCGTAAAAGATTTGTCATTTAAAAAAAATGGATAATAATATAATAAATATAAAATGTATAGTATAAAGAAAAACGTGCAAAAAAATACCAACCACTTGGCCGCATCCGAATTAATTTACAGTTTTATAAATTGTATCTTTGTGTGATCCGAGCTATCTTATTTGTGACTCAAGACATTTTATTTTTGCTATGTATATAAGGATGTCAATGCAATGTCAACGCAATGTCAACGAGCAAAGAAGAAGATATATTAGTTTAAAGATATCGCGGATCACGGAGAAAAAGATGCGATTGAGAAAGATTTATATGAGTCATTTTTATGCATATAAAATTAGTTTAAGTCCATCAAAGAAAGGATGACATCATATTACAACAGAGAAGGATTGCGTTCGATCACTTTTGAAAGTGATACAATAATAAATTATAATTAATTACAATTTTTATAAATATAAGTTAATTTAATATTAAATCATAAATTTCACTTAAATTTTAAGTTAAGATATTACATCAATATGCAACAGATTCCAATGTAAATTATTCTTGTGCAATTTTTATCGTTTTTTTGATTTCGGTCAAAGTGTGTTCTTTAAGTTAACAAGAAAGTTAACTATCGACGCTAACTATCGCTTAAGCGGTCACGGTGCTGACCTCGAGAAGGTCAAAACCATTGGTTCGGCCGAAGGAGATCGCTACCGCGTTGACCTTTCGCATCAATAGCCTTGTAATGTTGCAACGTGTCGCCTTCACCTGCCTCACGGCAAATAGAAGCGCGAATCGGGAGAGAGAAGAGATCCGCGAAGATCCGCGAACTTTGCACTCCTTCTCTTGCCTACGGGCGCGAGTCGATGAGTCGGCGTGGCGTGTCGGTCCAGCGAGTCGCGCGCGAACAAGCGGGCCCATAGAATCGGCCTGACCCATAAATCAATCTGAAATAATGCTGCCCCCGCATGGAACGTGTGCGCGAGCGCGTTTGAACGAGCGAGCGATAAAATAAATCTTCAATACTGGTGGATACTAATGGATACCTTGTATGTAACGGCGGTGGTCTTGTTTTCTGTTCTGTTGTAGATGTGGGTGGCGGTGAACGGGAGCTCTGAACCTCCTGCACCTTGACACATGCACAACACACACACACATACACACACACACACACACACACACACACACAGAGGCACGCACGCACGCACGCATAACAAAATGGACACACCATTAATAATACAAACTGCAACAATAATGGCAACTGCAACAATAACACTAGACAACAGAGTATGACAATAATTGCAACACCACTACAACCATGCACTTTTTTATTTGATTATCCGCACTTTTTCCCGGTCGTGGCGAATGCACGATCAACAACTATGTCACTACCGCCACCACAGAAAAAAAACCCCAGCATGTGTATACTACTTTTTCTTCTTCTCTTCCATCTTCCTCTACTTCTTCTCCTCTGTCTGCCTCTTTCGCTATTTCGTCTCCTCACTATGTCTGCGACTTTTACTACCCTTACGGCGACTTCTTCATCGTCGGCTATTTCTTGTACTAACACAGCGCGCACGAGTCCCACGCTTTAACGAGACGGCAGAAATGATTGATAGATAGAAAAGGAAATTTAAAGGATGTGAATGGGAAGGAAGCGAAGGGTTTTCCCTGGAAATGTACTTTCCTCATCTTCCGATTTCAACCATCTTTGTTCCAGGAGCATACACTCTGTTCCCTACAAGGGCTCCAACGGCTACTCAAATGGCTATTCAAATGGCTACTCTAGGTATTAGAAGCCATCCGGCCAACTATCCTAAACTCCCGTAGACACGCGTTTCTCTTTCTCTATTGAATGCTCTAGCTACCGACCAGTTCTTCCTGATGTCCCTCCTTTATTAGAGCAATCCTTCGCGTCGATCCTACGACATGCCAAACTTGCAAATGATGTCATGTTCGCATATGGCAAGGGAATCGCGATACTTCGTCGATTTTTGTCATCACCCTCGCCTATCACCCTCGCATCTAGTTCATCCGTCCTGCTTCTTTGAATTTTTTCGCTTCTGCTCACCCTCCTGTATTCCGAGCCTACACCCAGACGTCAGCCACATCAGAAGAATCTTCGATTCAACCTAACACGAAGCACCATTGCAGAACACCGAGAATGATGGAAGCTATTATATAGCGACACGACAGACAATTGTAATTTTATCGAACTTCCTTTGTAATTCGACTTATTTGAACGAGTAATTCTTGCTAGATATGTGCCAAGCGATTGACGATGTTTGAAATGTTATGGAATTCGCTGTTTAAGATATTATTGGATACATGATATCAAATTTGTATAATTCGAGAACTTCTTTTATGAATACAATAGTCAGCGGTCTGTATGTTAAGATACACGAATATGAAAAAAGATAAATGCGATTATAGAATATAACGAAATTATTTATTTATTAGAAAAATTATCTAAAATCTTTTTCTCGACATGCTCTGCGTTAAATATTCACTTTCAATTAGACATGTTTAATTATCTCGATAAGAATTTTTCCGACAGAACAGAATTAGAGAATTAGCTTCTTGTTATGCGCAACATCGATGTTTCGATTGATGGACAAATAACGAAGCTTCAAGAACAAGAAGAAAAGAAAACGATGTTTGCATATTAAATCGGTCATGCAGTTATGAAGAAGCGAATCAGCAGTTCATCTAGGAATGGAAACGAGCGATCTACATTCTTCCGCATTTTCATAACGGAAGCATCACAACGCTGGGTTCTACTCAAGGCTCCTCGGGCTAACGTCCTAAATTGGACTACGTAATAACCCACTAGCTCTATAAGAACGCTGGTCGGAGAATACTGTTCGCTTCTTCGCGTGCTACCGTGGACCACGCCCAGGCCCGAAGCGACGTCTTCCTGACCTACCATCTGGCAATCAAACCGCGGAGCTACTCGGTTTCCTCTTCAGAAAATCCATATAATTTCGTGATAGCGACAGGTCACATCGCCAGGGTCGCTGACACAAAATCATATCTCGCGAACATACGATTGTTATGAAGACACGATCGAAAAACCTTGGGGCCACGTGGGACCTATAAGGTGGGTTCGCGGTGGTATCGCTGACGCAAATACCAGTCAGCTGAGATCGGTTTCCAGCGGATGAACTCTTGGCGAGATGTCTCTTCGATTCCGGCTGAGACGCGACTCATTGAAGTAGAAGAGGATCAACCGTTATTATTTCTGAGCGTTGATCGTATCTTTCTTTTTCTTCCTTTTTTCTGTATCATTTTCTTTCTTTTTTCCTTTATTCATATTCGTACGGATTGCGTGATAGATATATATGTCACTGAGAAAAATGTCTGATTAAATTAATTGGAATTTTGATTGAAAATGGAATCAGAATTTTCTGGTTAAATCTATTAAAATTCTATTTGAGATAACCGGAATTCTGATATAATCAGAATCTTGTGATTCATTCATTTTCAATCAGATATTTTTCTCAGGGTAATATATTTCTCGAAACGTGGATGGAAGGGGGACATCGTGATGTAGCAATTGGCACGATAATATGAAGTAGGCAAACATGAAGCTATATATTACGATATAAATGATAAGGTTGATTCCCACTTGATTCTGAAGATGCTAAATACGAGAATCAAATGGGAAATCACGTGTGGCGAGCATAAATATAATCGTCGCGTTTGAAATCAGTCAACTCAGATGCAAACTGCAGGAACTTTCAGTTCTCGTAGAGCCGGTAGGAATATACACATATATAGTCAAAGAGAATATCTTTTCAAGATATGAAGCTAATTAAAATAATTTTGTTTACGGTTTACATCTTGATTATAATTAATGTTTTAAATTTTAAGTAATATAAATCACGAATTGTGTAAAATCATTACATAAATTTTTATGTATTTCTAAAGTAAAAAATTAAATTCTTCGCATATGCTCCTATCTTATATGCTATATTCCTACTTTCTCTTCTAATATCTATGTTATACTTGATGCTATCGATATATCTAGAGACATATTGTGCACAAAGAGATATCATCTAAATTATCATAATCAGAATAAGTTCTTATTTTTCCCATTCTAATCACCCTACAACTTGAGTATCACTCGAGTCCATCGTGATAAATTGTAAAGAATGTATTTTTTTGTATTAAATTTAATATATTTTGTGGCATGCTTTTCAAACTGTGTACATTAAAAAGAGAGAAAGTGTTTGAATTTGTACGTTAATATGAGAGTTAAGGATTTTGCGCGACTGATTTTAATGTATCCTTACAATGACATCGTTAAATATCTTTTTGCTTTGATACGAAAATAAAACCATATAAATATTCTTAAATGGTGTTAGTATATTATGCATATTTTTGCTACGGCATCTCGAGAATATCGAGAGCTGCCATTTAGCATAATTCGCACAAATTAATATTATAAAAATCATATTAAAAAAACCATGGCTTTGGGAGCAAACAGGACTTTTTTCTAACTTTTGATTCTTTTTAGTGGAATGAAATCGCGGTCGTACTTTGTACATAGCTTAAATACGTATCAATGCGCGTCTAATATTATTATATTAATTATTATTATTGATTATTATTATTAATTATTATTTTATGGATGTTATCGAAATAGCGCTTAGTCATTCTGTATTGTAGCCGCCGATAGGCCTCACGAGTGTAGAGCTGCATATCGTTGTATGGTATCATAGGAGTGATAATAATGTTATTCTATTATTATTAAAATTATTATTATATTATATTATTATATTATTACCATGATGTATCAATATTCATGCATGTATCGCTAGCTTTACACCACCGAGGCACACGGTCAGCCCGGTAGGAAGATTCATGTTCTTTGTCTCTCCAAGAGAGATGAGATAACATGTATGCGCGTGATGATTCCATGTATGCTTTCCGCAAATCGTATTGTATTAGTGTGTGTGGGAAAGTTCCACTCCAACGGACTACAAATAAATTCGCCAAGTTGTAAAATGCTATTTCGCCCTTCTTTTTTCTATAAATCCCCTTTAGCGTATTAAACAATTGAACTATTAAAATATCTGAGTGTTTCATGATCTTAAAAATCTTTCCATTTTTGAATTCTTTTTTATCATGGATTAAAGAAGCTTTTTCTGGTACTTAAATTCTGGTACTATTTTCGAATTTTGCAGCACAAAAACAGTAAGTACAATTAATTAATTATAATGGATTCTGATTTTATTTCGTTGCAGTATTTTTTGCGTAATATAGAGTAATGTAATGAAAATCGTAATGTAAGATAACCATTTTACAAATCGCGACTGACTTACAATTAATCTGCATCTGGTTGAGGCGAGTTATGAGATGACTCAATCGTAGAAATTATCGGGATAATTCATTCCTGAGGATCACTCGGACTTCGTCGTCACGCAAATCATAGCCAGTTAAGCGACGGCCGGCAGCTAGGCGAAAGAGAAGAGTAGCAGTACCTGATCAAGACAGATCTCCCGCAGGCGTGAAATAGCAAGCCGCATGAAACCATCCTTCTTGTCACAATAAGTCAACCGATGATTAGTAGTATATTGTGTTCTAATTGATGTTACACGACAAATATTTTATTTAAAAAATTTTTAATGTGTGGCTCTCTCTCTCTATATATATATATATATATATATATATATATATATATA
>NW_012130072.1:229428-265714 GCF_000143395.1 Atta cephalotes
CTCTCTCTCTCTATATATATATATATATATATATATATATATATATATACTTCAATAAATTAAAGAACGTTTTATCTTTTCTTTTTTCAATAAAATTTATTTGATTTTGCATCAATCATCAATATGCAATATGTTGCATTAGTGAGCAATGTTAAATAAGCTATTGTCTAACATATTTTGACGTCTTGTGCACAATTCTTCCATCGTGCACTTTGTGCATTGTGCAACATACTTAAAGAGTTCGAAGTTGTATTCCATGAGCGAATAAGATTGCACGCGGTGCATTCTGTTCACTTTATGTTGTGGCTGGAAGCTGCTCTCACCTCCTGGGGCAAAAGTCGTGAGCTGAATGTCATGGTGATTGAATACGACCCACTGATGTGCTTCCCGAGATGTACAGACTATACGTGCTATTGATTTTCCACAATTTTCTCAGTGTTCCGTCTAATTGCTTTAACCATCAATGTTATAACAATATTTAATAATAAATAAATAAATGTTTGTTTATATATGTTGAATTTATGCATAAAAGTATTTATAATATTTATATTAAGAAAACCTTTTTCCAAGTGTTTTTTCTATTTCAGGACTTTATCTAAAATTGCGAAAAGCATGTATAATAGACAAAAAGCAAAAATAATAGGAATCTATAATTTTTATTCAATTAGAGAAATATCATAGGTACATAAAAATCAGTATTATTATTCAGAAAATGGAACGTAAATTGTTTTCGCTAGTAATATTAATTATTGAATAAAATTTCTGTACTCTATAAGGCAGAACCTCTCTTTATGTAGTTTCCTTAGTAACATTTCAAAGAGATTCATTCACACCCGCACCTTCGATCGCAATTTATTATTGCCTCCGCAAACTCGCAACCGGGTATGTAACTGATAAAGCCGCTTAGCGTACGAACGCGTTTCCACACGCTTAGTTATGGGCGTGTGCAGAGTGTTAAGCTAGCGGGCAGAAGCTTCCCATGGAACTCTCACCTCCGCGGGCGAAAAGTGAACTTCGCGCCGACGACGTTCAGCAGTCGTGCAGCCGCGATCGCCGCCGTCACCGCCGCCGTGGCCGCGATCCTTTTTCGGGTGAAAGGTTGGCGAAAAATGCCCGACAGCAGCTACTGTGGTAGCGCCAATGCCACGGATCGCTTTCACTGCGGAAGAGATCAAATTTTTTTGCGAAATACTTGGATTTCGAATCATTATTCGATAATCATATATCGGTTACAGAATCATTATTTATCATATGATGAAAACATGTAAATTTAATTGTTCTGTGTACTTTAAATCTTTGAAAGTAAATCTTATTCTAAAGAATGAAATCTCATTCTTATAGATTGAAAATTAAGCTACTCTTTCTCATAACTAGCTTAATTTTCATTCTTTAATGTGAGATTCCACTCCAGAGAATTTAGAGAGTACAGAATTTCATAATTTTACATATCTTTGTTAGTGCATTTTGCAATTCTTAAAAAAGTATTGTTTGAAAGCGGTATCGTGACACAAGGGTCAGGGACGCAGACGGAATGTAAAGAAAGAAGAAGAAAGGAATGCAATAGTTAAAACATAACTGTTATTGTACGATTGCGTATTACTGCATGTAACGATAATTATACAGGAAGAGACAATATCAGTTTCATATATAGATATTCCTCTCAAGGACCTCTTTGTTGCATTCAATCATTGGCGAACATGAGTCTGGATCCGAGCTCCTTTTCGCGAAAGAATCAACAGAGATCAATAAAGCGAGCTTGGCGCGTAGTTAATCGATGAAAGCAATGAGACGAGGTCATAGATGAATATAGACATACGTAATGACGTTTACATTATAAAATATTATTAACCACATAGAATCGAATTGAGAAAAGGCAATATGCGAGAAGATAATCAAAGACGGTTACGTGTGAAAGTGAACGCGATTGTGTATAGTAGCAAAAGGTGAGTGCCTAAAGGTTAAGAAGGTTACTATCGCTAAATCATCATTTTAAAGCGGATAAAATGCGATATATGAGATTTAAACCGCAATGTGTGTGCTATAATAAAAATATGTTTCATGAAATAAACGGAAGGATATATAGTCATATCATTTAATTATCCAATTATTAGACTTTGATATATAATCAATTTTATATCAATTTTTATCAATTTTGTTAAAAATGTGTTACATTTAAAACAAATGATGTGATATTTTTTGTGCCCTATCCTGTAAATAAAAGGCATTAGAATCAATTTATCTTCTTTTCATTAAAAGAACTATCTGAGAAATGTATATGAAGAAAATTAAAAAATGAATTGACTTTTTATAATAATAGAACAACGGTAATAAATCGACCTTTTAAAATAGAATAATTTACTTTAAAAATATATTATGTAATAGCAAAATAGAAAAATTTTAAATTTTATATTAAGGTTACTTTGTCGCATATATATAAATATATGTAGTTTTCCTTAAGAAAAGTCAAATACCTTATGCTAAACAATAGTAACATTAGACCAATATGAATAACTAAATAAGAAAATGCTTTACTTGGTTTGAATTCAATCTTAGTGCTTAATAATATTTCACTGTGCATTTATATATTCAGTTTTATAAACTTTGCAGCGATTTAATTTTTGGTTTTAAAACACAATCGCAAACTGAAACTGGGATGTTTGTAACATTACAAATTAAATTGATAAGCAATTTCATGATATTGATGTTAATAAGCACCTTAAAGCACTTTAAAAATTTTATTTTAATTGAAAGAAAATAATATAAATTTGAAAGAACGAAAATTCAAATTAAGAACTATAAAAACAAGTTTCGTAGAAGTCAGATTGTGGTTTTACAGAGCAAAATACAAACGCATAGAATTGCGCCTGAATGAAAGAAACCAGTTAATAAAGGTGAAATAAAAAGAAGAGGGAAAAGGCAGGTACACGAGGCGTAAACGCGCGGGGATATCGTTGCGAGTAGTATCGGAGGATGAAGCATCTAAAGGTTACTACCGCATCATCGCCACGTCAAACTACCAGCTAGATTAATCCCCCTTGGGCGAGCACGAGGTGTGTTTTGCTCGACAGGACTCCGTCTCTGTCAGACTCGCTCTCGTACACGTTTTGCGACTTGGTAAGCGTCCACATTGCTAGGTTGGTAGGTAGGTAGGTCGGTTGGTCGCTCAGTAGGTATATTAAACGATCTAGTCCCCCGTACCCTTCTCCTTCACGTGCCCGATCAACTCTCTTCATCTTTCTCTCTTTCACCTTCTTTTCCTTTCATTTCTCTTTCTCTTTCTCTCTCATTCTACTCTTATGCTATCTATACTACTCTTCGCCGGCGTGGCTTCTAAGATCTGTGGGAGCGCCTTTCACCTAATTGTTGGCACAATATGTGAAGACGAAGCCACCATAGTTCCCATCGACTCCTGGAGATGATACGTCGACTCGTGGCGCCTAGACACAGACATTATCCGGACTCGAGAGGTCGACCGGGATCGTTTGCGACCGAAGGGGATTAGACGATGCCACAAGTAGGTAGAATGATAGCGCGTAAGAGGTCACCTCGAAGAGCATTACAAAGCTTACAGATATGTACGATCTTACCAATGATCTCTATCTTTGCATTGTAAATGTTGTTCGCATTTATTTTGTTATTTAGTATTTAATATATACATACAGTAATATGTTGCTTTAGCCTTTTTATTTGCTCATTTAAGATACTTTTCTTTTAGGATTAATTAAAATAAATAAGTATAATAAAACAAAGACGGAGTGTATTTTGTTCTTAAATATATTTTGATATGTGTATTTATTAAAAAGTGAGATTATATACATTATGTTGGATAAATTCGTGCAATCAGAAGACTAAACGTATTTATTTCAAATATTGTCTTTCAATTTTTACCATTCTTTTAGTCATCAGAAAAAAATGTAAAATATTTTTTTGACTAGAATGGAAACTTGTTAAAATTCGTTGAAAATTATCCGAAGGGAGTTTAAATTTATAAATTAAATAAATAATGAGAGTTATTAATTTAATCAATAAGTAATAATAAGTATTTTAGATTTCTATACATGAAGTAAAGAATACATGAAGTAAAGAAAGAATCAATACAGTTAAGACTATATTCTTGTTTAATAAACTTTTTATAAACTTTATATAAACTTCTTGTACAGAGGAGTAGTTAAATACTCTAAAAAAATTTAAGGAATAATTCTTTATAAATCAAGACGAAAACTTAATTTGATTATAAACTAATTTGATTATATCCGAAACAGTTTTCAATTAGTTTTAAAGCGTCGAAGTTGAAGGAAAAATTTCATTTTTTCTAAAAGTTTTCGAAAACCATTCGAGTTATTTTAATGAAACTTTAAAAATAAACATATAAAGTTTTAAAAAATAACGCAGTTTTTGAAATTTAAAGAAAAAAATGAATTTTTCTTTCAATCTTTAAAGCTAAATTGTTCTGGACACATGATTACATATAAAATTTTCGTCTTGATTTAATATGAGGAATCATCCCTCAAAATCTTTTAGAGTTAATTATCACTCTATAAATTTTAAATATTGATAAAACTATTTTACGAATTATCGTTGCCTCTTTATCGAGCGATCACTCACTAGAACTTTTATTCCAAAACGGAATCCAAATAAATATAAACAGAAATGACAATGTTCTCACGTGAGTGTTCGTGGTAAGCAAGCTAAGCGATTTCCAGCACGGAAACGATGCTTCTTCAACGTCGCTGCCCACGGTGAAGGAGCTGCGACGAAGCCGACGGCAGCGGCGCGTCCGCCATGAAGACGACGAGTCTCTTCCGTTGTCCTCCTTCGGCGATTCGCTACGATCTATAAATTACGAGACAAGAACACCTCTTTTTCTCTCTTTTCCTCCCTCTCTCTCTCTCTCTCTCTCTCTCTTTCTTTCTCTCTCTCTCTCTATCTCCGCCGACGCGAGTGAGGTCCCGTTGTGACTCACCGGTGACCAGCGCTCGCGCGCGACGTCGCGCCGCGCCGCGCCGCGCCGGAACGAGCGTGCAACGGAGGAAAAGAGATTGCTCTGCTGCTGTTGCTGCTGTTGCTGCTGCTGCGCGGGCTTCAACAATAACGATTATTTACGCCGACGGTGCATCGACGTTGACGTTTAACGTTCCTCCCCCACCGCGAGGCGAATGATCCGATCGGTCCCTGCGCTCACAGGCAGCTCGAGCCACAGCACGCGGAGAAATTATGGCTCTTCTCGGTGTAATTAATTCCAGGTGACGAAGTGAACCTGCTTCGATCGCCTCTGTCCGCGCAAGATCGTGAGGTGCTCAGGCGATCCTGATCACCGTGTCGTGTAATAAAATTCTAGTATATAAAGAATGGAAAAAGCTGAGAGATGACAAATGAACGCAACCGGGATAATTAATGTTCTCATTCAACAGTTAATTTCCTTGCGTAAAGCAGATTTTCATCACCTCTATGAAACGTACGTGTCTATCTTATTCTGTCGCTACCGAATAACAAGTTATCATATTTATATATCTATATATGGGATTTCCTGCAATTCGTGAAGTAAACTAAAAGATGATCTGAGGTTTATGGGGTTTATCTGATGGAAAGTTTACTATTAACGATATGGTATGAGTTCAACTTTGTCCGTTTTCTTTATTCCAGTCCTTTCTCTGTCTCTTTCCCCACCGCCCACGTGCGGGTATTCATACATTCAAGAAGTTTGTATGGCAAAAAGCCACGCGCTACTTTCTTATGATAGCGATTATTCGACTCACGGGATCATGAAGTTGCTGTGCCACTTATAAATTAAATGTACTGACAATTCGTGGAAAATTTCATGTAAGTGAACACATTATATGGTTATTCTTGATAATACTAATTAACTTCATTTTTCTATTCATTGACGGGAAATAAACTCTAATAGGCATCAAAAGTGTTTGATAAGACGAAAAAAATAGGAGAAAAATTCACATATTTAATTAGTTGACAAAAGACTGAGATATGTATAAAGATTCTATTAAATCTAAGAATAAAGTAATTATAGTGAATTAGTTACGTTAGTTACATCAATTGACAAAGCACTAGAATACGTATAAAGTCAGTTTATCAAAGTTACACTTGATACTAATGCTTCGAAACATTCTTTATGATTAGTCAATTAAATAAAAGTTCTAGTTAATCAATTAAACTTCGAAACATTTGTGTAAGTATTAAATGATCCGCACTTTAAGTCACCTAAGATTAAAGTAATTATAGTAATTATAGTGAGAATTATATTAAGAATGAGTTATTTTTAGACTAAATATTTTCAATGGTCGGAAGACCGAAATAGAGTGATCTGTAAGAAATGGCATTTCGGTGAATCTGCAGTGGATGGTGCGGACAGATTCGGCCCGCGAGACAATCTATACACTGCGCTATCCGCAGCTTTAATCTGGCTTCGTCATCGGGGAATGTGGGAGTGTCGACAAAGGATCATCCGCATCTCGAGCAAAAGGAAAGATCGGTGACAGTCGGTCGGAGAGGTGTTACGAAGAGGCGTGGAGGTTCATCATGCGCTTCAGTGTCGCTCTATCTTATGCCCCTCCTCATCCGTTTGGATATAATGTCAACGTAGCATGATAATCAATTTGTTGGACACACTTGTAGAGATTGGTTTAATTACTATTACATAATTACTGTTACAACTATATTACGCAGTATGATTTCAGTTGTGTATGACAGTTCCAAAGAGAGACAGTACATTATGTTGCATTTTGTAGCTGGTCTTGTGTTAACATAACATTTGTGTCTGCTTCTAACGATATAGATTAACTTTAATCTCTTAACTTCAATCTACTCTTTATCTTTTTTCTTACTTTTAAGAATTATTACGAGTTTAAAGTTAATCTATATTGGAAACCAGCAGATTAGACAGGCAATTGTTTGATTAATTTTTGATCGGATTCTTAAAAATTATTTTTTTTTATTTCTTCGATGATATAAATATTTATTTCCTACAATGACGATTATTTTAGCAGATACAGATATAGAGCTTTTATATAGTTCAGAAAGAAGAAAAATTTAGGAACAAATGAAATTAAAAGAACAATGTGGATCTCCCCTTAGAACAAAAAAAGTATCTTTCAAGTATGACTCAGAGGTATTTGGGTTTCCAGTCGAGAGCTTCAGGACGATCGTTCCCGTTTCCAGTCGTTCCGGCTCTAACTACGGTTTTGTGGCTGCTCATTGGCCCCCGCGGAGGTACCGGGCCAACCGCGTCCCATTATCCCATGCTAATTCACCGGCTACGGCTGTCATTGCCTCGAGGCGAGGACTGACAAGTAACACCTCTTGGCTCGTGTTCTCCAGGACCGTAGGAGTGTCTCCTCTCTCGCTTACCCCCCGCACCCGCCGTTCTTCCTCTCGTCACACGTCATTGGTCGTCCTGTTGGGGGCTTCTCTCTTTCTACATTTTCTCTCCTCCGCTTCCCCTCGCTCCTCAGTTCCCGACAATCCCGACGCGACGGTGCGTCCGGTATCACTTTCTCTTTCTCAGTTTCTACGTATGGTGGTATGGTCGCTCCTTCCAACAGTTCCAACAAGAAGGGCCCCGCGGTACCCCGCTCGTGCTCGCGCGAGCATGAGCGAGCGCTATCCACACCCCGTCGGGCCCTCGTGCCTCCCCCTCAGCGCGCACACTCCCGTGGCGACCGAAAATCAACTCGTCATGCTCGCTTCATTTTCTGCCCGACGTAAAACAGCCATTTGTTAGGTCGTGTCAAGCCCGCAAGACCGTCCGCGGGGTGTCCCGTTTCTTGTCTCTCTACGAATGGCATATCGATTGGCGATTCATGCGATCGACGCCCGATAATAAATATCCGAGAGCTAGAATGGTGTAACGCCCGGAGAGTCTTTCGGTCCGCGCGATCCTGGGCTTCGGACCCCGGGCCCCGTGCCCCGGGCCCCGGGTCCCGTGCCTTACTCCTCGTATTAATAAGCGCGGTGTGCCGTGTGTCGGGGGTATACACGACGGGACCCACGACGTTAAGCAACGAGAACATAAATTTCTCATCCAACGATCGTTCGAGTGCCGCCGCGACATTTATTTCTACTTACATTGCCGTTATATCGTCCCCGCTGACGATCGATCGCAAATTAACGTTATGTAGCTAAATTTAATTTCACCGGCAGCCAATGGACCTGCCAAAATACACATATTCACAAATCGCTCACGTTAATATACGATAACGTACGCGCGTCGTTCTCGAGAGCTTTGAGAAAATCCATGAAAGTAAATCTACATATAAATTATAATTTATATATTCGCGTTCCTTTTTGTTTTCTTTTTAATAGAATCATTATTAAAATAACATGTCTCAATATTTAATAAATAGATACGTATGTATATCATATTCTTGATATTTTCTCATAGTGAACAGACTTTAGAAATATTTAGAAGTCTAATTGTATTGTATTTAATTCAAGTTTGCATGACTGCACAAGTTTTGGAAAGAACTTTTATTGAAGTATCCGTAAAAGTTTAGTTAAATACAGATCTGAAAATAATTTTATTTAAACTATCAAAATAATTAAATACATTTAAACTTGATTGATTTTATCAATGTTTAAACGTTCTACATAATTATTTTTGATGGTCTAATCAAATTATTTTCAGATTAGTATCTAATTAAATTTTTAGATATTTCAACAAAATCATTCTTTTCATGTGTATGTGTGTCCAAGCAACGCGTTCATTAGTGGGTCTCAATTAATTAGTTATACACAAAAATATGTAAAGAAGGCCATATTTGGTCAAAGCGGATCTTAATAATATTTTTGTGCAAATCTTATGATTTCCAGTAATTTACTTATTAAGCACCGCTTTAAGCAAATATAATCTTCTCCACTTATTTATGTTGATCATTCTTCGATCAATTTCCCGCTAATTAGTTATACTTATAATTTCTATTAATAAAATATGTCTTTTAATTCTCTTACTTTTATTCAATTATTATTATTCAGATTTTTGTAATTGATATAATCCACTCTTCTTTAATTGCAATATTTAATGGAAGTCGCGTTTTAAATTTTGTCTTAACGACTAAAGAACTATTCCCATCTGATGATCAGAGTGCGATCATTCCGCGCTCGATGTATAATCCAGTTCTGCGAGAGCCATAACTCCTCCCTCCCCCTCTCATTAGGAGAGCGCGCTCTTCCGTATGGGAATCATCAGAGGGTCCATCGGGATGACAGCGACAATCTCACCGGGCTCGTATTTGTTTCGCGAAATTTCACTATGTGTCCAGAACAGATTGGTGTCGCGCCGCTTAGCCGTTCGTTGGCCTCGCGGACGCTCGTTATACCGCGGAGCTGTCTCGTAAATAACTGCCTTATATTCTCTCCTCCCACCCTCCTTAGCGCCCTCCCGCCCGTTCCCTCTTACGTGCTCATTCACTCGTTCACCTCGCGCTGTTTAGAGATCCCGGGCCCCGGCGGGCTCGGGGTTTATGAAAGGCTTAAAAACCATAGTAACTGTGCTCATGTTGCGACGATAAACGCAACGCGCGGGCTCCGCAAAAGGAAATGGCGGGAATTATTGTCGAAATAGATGAAACGATGACACGAGTAATGATGCCGGCGTTTTCCGTTTCTTCTAACCCGTTGAAAATCTTGTAGCGCGGCGTACGATTTTATTATGGGGAGATGCGTTAATCGTCTATATTTTTCCGACGATAAACGGCGGGCTTTAAAAAGCGATGAGATGTCTGTTGGCGCCGGTCAAATTTAATAGACTTGTTACTTTATTATAATAACTCTTTAAACGTAAATGGCATCGTTTATGTTTTATTCTTAAAGAATACGGAATGATATAAGAGATACGGAATGATATATTACGAAAACACAGAATCATTATACACACTTAAATATTAAATCACATAAATCAAGTCCTTAAATTAAACAATAAAATGATTATTTTAATACAAAACACTTAAAAATACAATCACATGAAATCTATCTATTTCTATAACTAATTGCTTAGTTTTAAGATAAATAAATGTTGAGATTAACGTATATGCATTTAGTAAATAATAAACTATATATTTAAATCAAATTAATATATTTCTTAATTTCAAGCTCTATTATTTTAAGTTCTATTATTTTAATTAAGTTAATAACATATTAAGTAAGAATAGTAACAATTTATAGGAGGAAGTGAAAAATAATTTAAATTGGATATTGGATATAATAATTTAAATTGGAATTTGACATTATTTGACATTATTTGAATTTAACAATGTAATATCGTTCATAATAATATATTGTAAAAATGTAATTATGTAATATAAATATTTGTCACATTATTTAAATAATTATTTATTTAAAAAATGCGTGCTATCTGAGACTAAATTTTACATCAATGTCGAGTCTAATTCAATCGATGTGATCAACGAGATCGTGTCTTCGATTGTCGACGAAAGCTATCTTAGGCATTTCACTTCAAACTATAGAGCGACTATTCAACTGGTTGAAAATGCAATTCCATGATGTACGTTTCTAGATTACAAAGGACAAGGATGAGGATGCGGGAGGATCTACTTTGTTATCCACGACGAACATGGAACAGTCTCGCGGTTTTAGTATGCGCACCGTCGCTGTCTTCACACCGACTTTAACCAAATTTATGTGGCATCAGGAGCCAAGGGTGTGCATTTGAATCCGGGATGAGACACATCCATATTTTTTTTCTTTACGACCGCGTGTTCGACCGCTTGTGGAACCGCATGCCGGATATAGCGCGCGAAGCGACACTTTTGCAACGACATGGTTATGACCTCGGGCACGAACGCAGAGGACGTTTGTACTTCGGATTGCGAAACAACCGTCGCGTACACTCTCGGTGCGGCATAATGCATGAAGCAAATTCTAGAGAATATTCGAAGTAGAAGATTGACTTTTCTCTAAAACGTTTTCTCTAACGCAGAGAATTCTGACGACATCACGTATTCGTGCGTTTTATTATTATACAATACGTATTTAACAACTATTTTGTTTGATTAGCGTATGTTGTAGTATAACAGAAAAATCGTCTCCTTATAAATTTTTTTTGAATATTTATATAACATGCTTATACCTGTAACCAAATGTGATTCATGTTGCAAGAATATCAAAATTTATTCTATAAACCTTGTTTTATGAATTATTAATATCCTTCTAAGCTTATTAGCATCAGAAATTATTAAATTGCTTGTCAATTAAAAATGTGATAATACTACTCTAGTTCTATTCATGATTACATTTCAAAAAAAAGATTTCGGCGTGCGGTTTGCACAAGAGAGGAGAGGGATATCTATAATATAAATTGAAATATTATAATATGTAAGTGTATAAATTGATTGAAATATTTTAGCTTTGATCAAAAATAGATTTATTTCCCTTAATTAATTTATTCTCGTCGGTTTAATACAAATTGTAATCGTTTGTAAATTTTATTATAAATCTCGCTTGCTAATTGAATTTTTACTCTAATAATAAAACGCGTGTTTTTGTTTAATTCAATGTATTGAAAAACGTAAGACTATTTTATCTCTCTGTTACTAATATTTTAAGTTTCATTTGTATTCACTTATTGATTCATTTTCCACTTATTATTATTTAAAAGTTATTATTATTATTTAAAAGTTTCACAATTGTTTATTAATTTAATTTTGAAGCAGTAGGCATACACATATACGAATTAATCTTCTTTTTTTTTCGTTATAAAATAGAGATTTATCGAGAGACTCGATATATAAAAAAATTTCTTGAGCCTTGAGACCTTTTTACAAATGGAACTTAAATAACTGTAGAAGAATAACCGCAGAGAAGAAAAACCGCTTCGTGGGTAGCTACGCAGCATCATTCGACGAAACCCTTCGTAGTCGTTGACAGAACCACAGACGGCCGCTATCAACAGGCCGGTTATATTGTCGCTACGTTGTTCGCAGGCGGTTGCGCCCGTGAAGATATATACGAGTCGCTGTCACAATCTTTCGCCAGATTCGGGAACACTCACGATGCTGCTGAGGATCAAGGAATATCCGACCTCCCTGCGAACGTTTAAATCGATCTTTGCTCCCACCCCAGCGACGGTGAGGCCCGGGGGTTCCAGTGTGTCGAGGGGACCACTCGAATCTCGTTACCAGGCCCAGCAGGATTCCGATTACCATTTCTCGGACAAATCGTCGCCTCGAAGCCCGTCGTCGCATCGCGGCGTATAAACGCTTTAAGCGATGGTAGATGGTCATTGATGTTGGTAGGCGGATGAGCGAATAACGAGCCGATCGCCTCGTGTGCGCGAACCATTAGAAAATATTCTTGCAAGTAGTACAATGATGCTATCGAAACGAATGCAATGAAAACGGGAAATATATGAATGATGCTAGCGAAGCAAACAAGCGGGAATACGTGTACAAGTGAGAACACTTGTATGAATGACGATAATAAATGAGATAACAATAATAACGAGGGAAAGGAATAATATCGATGACGACTAAAATGATACAAGTAGAAAATGAAAATACTGTCCACTTGTTTATCTCTGATTAATTAGTAATTAATTACTTAATGAAGATGCAGTTGTTGCGATAATACTAAGCAACAAGCAATTAATAGATAGTAAATCGGGTTACAAGTAACCGTCCCGGCATTTAATAAATGCCTCTCCTTACTTCGTAAGCATAATCTTCTTCTCGATAACAACTTGATATGCATATAATCTTTCTCTCCTCTTTTCTATCTTTCTTTCTGTCTCGTCCAGCATAAGAGTGGCGAGTTATCTTTGCTTAATAAGTCTTGTGCGAATTGGCACCTAACATGACCCAACCACGCAGGTCTCTGCTTGTCGCTTATGTCGCGAGGCGAGTCTTGTTACGAGACTCACACGCGACACCGATGATGAGCGGCCGCCAAATCGGCGCGAGCAGACGAATAGGAGGCAGTGGTAGGATGTAGACCGTATATCAATCGGTTTATCTACTTGTCGACGCGTGTGGTCGACGGCGGGTTATGTCGCGGTTGGGCGACGAGGTCGAGAAAACGGTAGAAGAGAAGGAAGGACAAAGACGGCCCTCACCGGCGCGGGCGCACGCTTCTCCCGATATGCTATTCCCTCTGTCTTATCCCGCTTACTCTTTCCATTCTTCCGTGTCTTCTTCGTACGTAGATAACGTGTTAAGAACAAAAGACACATGGAACCAAGACTCGGCATCTTAACTCGTTGGATTTTTTTTACTCTGCGTTCTGTTCCGTTTCGAATATTTGCGATTTTCTTGATTTACATTTATCCTGAAAAAATCCTATTATCTTCAGGAATAATTGATAATTATAACATGTGATAGAGAAAAATTTTTTAATAAAAAGCAACGGATGTAACCACCAAATAGTGCAGCGAAAAATTTATAACTATTGGAAGAACTTCGTTAAAATTGACTTTGATCTTTCAACTCCTTATAGTCAATGATTTAACTCATATTTTGTTTCAGTGAAGATCCTTGAGTATCTACACTGAAAAAAAGTTTACGAAGTTTGAATAAATAGTTTGTTTAGATAGTACCACTTACTTACAGTAAAGAAATATTTGTTCAATTAAAAAAAATTATACTTAATTTCATTTTTTGAAACCGAATATTTATTTTCTATAAGCAAATGGTTTCATTGTATACTATCTAAACAAATATTTATTCAAATTTTGTAAATTTTTTCTTTTTCAGTGTATTGCCGAAAACAGAATTTGAAAAAGCCATTTCTGAGAAATCTTGCAGATAGACAATCAGATGGATGAACAAATGGATGGATAAACGAACGGACAAACGAATCAACATATCATCAAATTATAAAATACGTAGTTTGCTACGCTGCACTACTTAATAAGTATAATAGTTTGTAAAATTTGGTAAAAAATATTTTTCTAATAAATATTATAAAGATATAATCATTATCAATTATATTGTACAACAAATGTTTCAATATTACGCATTAATAATAAATTTTATTTATTTATCTCTTAATTTTTTTATCAAATCCTGTGATTATCGTCTGTGCTTCTTCCTACGCTGCATGTTTTACCCTTTCTCTGGCTTCTTCCAGTCCGCCTTCCGTTCTCCATCATCGTCCTCTTCTTTGTCGCCACTCTCACGGTCGTAAAACTATTCGCGGGCTCTCTTCGCCGGCGCACTCGCGGCAAACGGCGATGATTCATCGGCCATCGCGTTTCTCAATTAGGTAACGCGGGGCACGGTCTCTCTCGCAGATGGCCGATGGTTAACGTAATTTCGAATAAATCAAGCCTCTTTTTACCGGCCTCCCGACGGGAGGGCCTTACGGGTCTTCTCGCGGCCTTGAGGACGGCGCCGCGCGGCCAAAGTCGACCACTCATAAAACCATCCTCATCGTTGGACTCGACGGAGAAACGCGAACGATTATTCCCCGTTTCATTGTCGTGTAAAGATCTGGTTACAAACGTGAATGTACGCCGTCGCGTCGTAACGAACGCAATCGAAACCCGAGGTTTTGTCGGATTTTATTGTCGGATGTTGAATTTGCATCGCGTCGATAAAGAGATTCCAGGAAAGTGATTTAAAGCCAACTGAATGATAATGGAGACATAGACGGGGCAAAAAACTTCAGGTCCTATTTTATGATTAATAAATAATCACTTATACAGGTATGTATACATACATAAATTGTTTATGCATGTAAATTCGTGCAGCTTACGAGATATGATTTTTTGAATGCGGAAACGATTGCTTCGCGCGAATCGAGAACGAGATATGACTAAAACTGTTGAGAGAGATGAGGACATTAGGTACAGAAGCGCAGAGCAACGTCAGCGATCCATAATTTACCGCTCAAGATGTTTTCTCGTGCAGCTATTTGCGCTTAATTTATGTGTTTTTAAGGAGCAGCCTAGCAGCTTCTACGGATTTCAATTTTCGAGGGATTACTGTCATGGTAATCTTATTGATTCTCTCATCACGGAATCCCATTTTATTCCTGTCGTAAACATGAAATTTATTTCCAGTAAAACATACAAAGAATTTTGTTAATGTTAATACGGTCAATATGTTTGAATAAATGTTTGAATAAATTATTACATGATTTGTTAGTGAATTATTATATTTTATAAAATAAATAAATTTTTCAGAATTTTATACATAAGCATTATATTATTTCATTATAAAAGTATCTTAATTCTTTATATAAAAACAAATATATTAATTGTTTAAATTAAACGTTAATTGTTAAATTATATGTATTTATTATTCTATAATCTATCGAAAAGTATTGGCAATAATGCTTTGCGAGTGTTTTTGACTTTTGAAATGATTTTCCATTAGCTGTTGAGGTAGCGTATCGAATACGTACAGCACGTAAATATTACATATGCGTATCCACAAGATTGTGAGTGACTTACATTTAAATAAATTATTGCGGCCACATTTGCATGGCAAGGCGAACCGCACGTCTTCGCTTCCCGACGGAACACCTGGTGCATATTGTATGCATATTCGACGATTACTCAGAACAACGTCAAAACAATGCGTGACTGTCGACGCCTTGGATCATCATCGAATTTTCGTCAAATATGTAGCTTTTGCTGCATATAGAACATTAACAATTTCATAATTAATTCATGTTCAATAGTTTCTTTTTTACGATACACATTTCTATCTTACATTTATAATTTATGTTTATATATTTTCTTCTAATATGTATCCAATTTTGTGTATCAAATAGTTAAGGAAAATGTATAATAAATAATAATAAAAATCCATCAATATGTGAATAATATAAATGAGCGAGAAGAATCTTATCTGGTGTCGACTAGGTAATAATATTTTTGCGTGAAATTATATATGTATTTTTTAATTCATGCAGATTATATGCCAATTATTATTAGTTTGAACATATTTCCTGAACTAAATTGGAATTACGCAATATTATGAAAAAATTAAATTGATATATTTTGATAATGATGAGACTAATATGTACGCATTAAATTATTGCAAAGAATTTAAGATGTGAAAATTTAAGATTGCGAGAAATATCATCCAGAGTTTGAATATATATATATGCAAAATATATAATATATATATGCAAAAATATTATTAAGCATCAAGAATATCTTTGGTTAAAGAAAGCTTTCGCTTATTTGCTTATAATATTATGTAATGTTAATATCAAAATCAGTACAAAATCATAAAAATTACGTTAATATTTTTTGTTTATAAAGTTCCATTGTGATATTAAATAAATGAGATTTATGATAAATCTATTATATCAATGATATGGATTATTTCGACCCCAATAAATATAAAACGCTTCGAAAGATCTTGTATCACATAGGCATTGATTATCTTCATCGACTTTCTCTCTTGCAGATTGCCCTCTAAACACTACTGTCTATTAAAAGTTCGTTTTCCTGGAGAACATACGAGGAAGGATGTTACGGATACCCTTTAATTAAAGAGACCTTCTTTGACAGGAATTTCCTTGAAAGGGCGCGGTTTGACTTAAGCGGTATTTAATAACGTAACAATTATATGGTAGGCACTAGGCTTTCGAAACCACATTGAGGACCAATAGACTTCATCAATCTAACCTTTTCCCCTCTGTCCCTTGAATCTAGTCGTCTGTTTCCTCGCATCTCCATCTGCCGTTGCCGACGATTCTTCCTTCGTGTCTTCCTTCGTTTTCTTTCACCAGACTTGTAATCGGGAAAAATTTCACTGGTAAAAACTTGGTAAACTGGGCCGCGAGATTCAATTTCGGGAATCACAGACTTATCATGAATGCGTACATAATTGGTCGTCAATCGACCCCACTCTTAGTTCACTAGCCATAAACACTGAACAGTGAGTTTTGAATGGCGGCATAAAACGAAGAAGATGATATCGGACTCGCCGGATTTCGATCTTCTAAAATATGATATCAATTATAAAATTGCATACTTCGTAATAATGGAGGAAACAATACACAAAATGTGTTATATACTTGTAATTATATATTTTTTTATTATTTACAGCTCACAATTAGATCAAAACTAAAATCAAATAATGGCTTTTTTTCGTATAATCAATTCATAAAAAGTAAACAAATTTAATATTAATAAAAATTAATTGATTTTAAATATGATATTTATAAAATGTTGTATTATAAAATATATTTATATGTGTGTGTTTTTTATATTTATATATGTGTATAGAAAATATAATATAATCTTTTTCTTTTATTAATTACATGTTACTGTAATTGTTTTATGATATTGTCCTTGATGATAAGATACAATTCTGCAATAAATAAATATATTTGAAATAATATAATCTTTCTTTTGCGATAATCTCTTATAAATTTAGATAAAAAGATTGTAATTTTCACTAAGAAAAACATGATATTACAATAAAGATTACATGTTTTTTTTTTTATATAAATGATGTATCTTGTAATTCTTTGTTGAATATTTATTGACTTACAATTTTATTTTTTTGTCAATCGAATTAATTGCAGAACTAATTTTTTTATCTCAAAACGCAATATTGCAATTTATTCTTGCTACGCACATACGTCGTTAAAATGTCTTAAAATGTTCGTGAAATCACGATCGTATTCTTAAACTTTGTGTTACCCGTCGCACTTTTCGACTTCCCTCGTCACGCCCATCGACTTCCCCGATCGTCGGATAAATTTATGTAAAACACATCGGACACAGTGGACCCAGTTATAAAATTCGCCGGGCTTCTATTAACGCGTGTATAATTGGCCATCGATTGAACCCGCCCAGTTTAGCGATCGTAAACACGTAGGTCTCGATTTCGATTGTGGTTTATATGTGTGTGTGTGTGTGTGTGTGTGTGTGTGTCTGTGTGTGTGTGTGTGTGTGTGTGTGTGTGCGTGCGTGCGTGCGTGCGTGCGTGCGTGCGTGCGTGCGTGCGTGTGTGTGTGTGCGTGTGTGTATGTGTACATGTAGACAGGGTCATCTCCCTATCTTGGCCACCAGAATTTTTTCTCTAAATTTCAGCCAACTTCCAGCGGACCATTTACAACGGAATACAACGTAAGCCTTAACAACCGAGCCGAAATCATCGGTGTGTAGCCAATTAAAACCAAAAACGACCAATTACCCCCAACTTACGAAGGCAGCTACGACTACCTTCGAAATCTTTACGCGGTTTGATATTTTTTTTCTCTTGTTCTAGGCGTGTGTGCGTGACCTTACTTTGTGACCTTACTTTTCCACTTTATGGCATTTACAGAAGTGCATTTAAATGGCAAAAGAACTGCTTACAACTGCTTTGCGATAATTTAAAATTAATTTTAATGATAAAATTTATCCTATTTCATAATGCTTAGAATCTTTGTATTTTAAAGTATCTACTTTTTTCTGTCTCTTTCATTAAAATATAGTTTAAAAAAATCCAAAAATTTAAATATCCAAAAGAACAATATAATGTGAATAAAAATGTTTAAAAACAATTTTCAAAACTCAATCATTCGTTTTCCCTTTGAAATGTCGCGGTTGAATGCGTGACATATAATACAATAGAGCATTACGTGTGCTCGAGAAATGTAATTTCTTGAGAAATTTGTATTGACATTTATTCGTTGCCAATAATAACACGCACGCATACATGCGTAACGTAGGTAATAATAAAAAGGTAATAAAAGCAATTCTCTTACCTTTCGTGCACTTCGAAGGCTATCGTCGGCGATTACAATTTTGTGCGTGCTTTTTATATACTTTCCGGCGAATCCTTCTCACGTCTTAAACGACGTAGTACCGGGCATTGAGCCTTCGAGCGAAAAGAGTTCTACAGTGCAGTGAAAATGGGGCTGCTGCAGACCGGTGGAATTGTTGGGCGTACCTGGTTTTTAGAGACGTTGCTCCCGTCGGGTCGTAAACACAGGGCGCCGGGTTACGAGCGGCCCCGGATCGTTTTTTGAGAACGATACGTTTTCGACCGCGGAAGCTACCCGAAGATTTTCGGCTTGAGGACTACCCTCCCTTCTTCTACTTCTCCCCCTTGTCTCCGCGTTGTGTCTTCTTACTAAATCGATTCAGCTCTACGAATTTGGTAGACGAATGGACCCGTTCTGAGAAGCTGCGGGGCTGCCGTAAATCATGCAGCGAAGCCAATGGTGTGCTTCTTTAATTTAATATATCTCTTGCAACTTAATTTAGTTTAATACACTAAAGTTTTTTATGCCATCTTTCGGTTCAAAGAAATTTCAAATTTTATTCAAAGATTTTGCCATTTCGGATAAATGAGAAATTGAAGTTGCTCTGTATTATACTTTTTGAGAAGTATAAAAATAATATTTTAATATATTTTCTATTCGTGAATAAAAAATATTGTAAAAAAGCATTTTATATTTTATTATAATATCACTAACTTTATATATTATATATTATATATTTCACACTTCATAATTTTATATATTTTATATATTTCATAATTCACTAACTTTACGACTATTCTTTTGTAAAATAACAGTGTTGCGGATTAGCGTTCCTAAGACTTAACGATTATTAAGAATCAGAGATTTATGAGATATTATAATTGATTCTCTACGTTTTTTCTCTTTTCGCAACCCAAGAAGCTATCGCACAAATTTCTCTAGAGGATGAAAAACGGACGGCACGAATGACGCGTCCATAAATCGCGCGTAATCTCCGCTTGATTCGAAGGTCTCGACTCGTACGATATATCGCGTCGAATTCCAATTCACTGTCGAAATTGCCTTCAATTTAGCAATTAACGAGGGGCGGTGAGGGCTAATAGGAGGGTAGCTAGACACATCGGGTCACTTGAGTGACAGCTCTGACCTCTCCCACCATTCTATACACGTCTCACCCCGAGTCGACGGTCGAGTTCACCCACACGATTCCGCTCTTCGACTCGGTATTTTTAGAACGATTGGCATTACGGACAGGTCGCGGTAATGTTGTTTTCCTATACGCACTACAAACTGCAAAGCGTTTACCTTGAGACCGTGTTGCCTGCATGAGAATCAAATGAGCCGGTTTCTCGAACAAAGTGTCTAGACCTAATACTCTTTAAAGTATGTTTTTCGGAAATAATTAAGTAAATGTAATCGCGCCTATCTTAATAAAACACGTAAGTCTTTATAAAATTATTAAAGTATTGTAAGATATATTTATTTTAAGTAATCATCATAAAAAATATCATAAATGCATATAAAATTTTCATTTCAATTCATTCGGCTTTAATCAGAAAAAATTCTATCTAGGAAGAATATATCGAGAAAAATATTCGAATAATCTCTTGTGAACGATACAAAAGCGACTGCAAGAAATTCCAATGCGGGATGAAGATGCCAAATGCGAAGGGCGCCGTTCCATCATGGCGCGAAGTGACGGTTGACGTTCCGGATTCTCCCGCGGGAGCAAGGATGCGTCTCGAGGATGATCGTTTTCGTTAGTAACAGAAAAGGGAAGGAGACAGGAGCAAGTCCCTTTTTCACGCTGGATGCTCTTATACTCGCGCGAAGGTAGAGCTCAATTTCGACGACAGGTAGACGGGTAGGTAGCGAGCATCCACTTGTTGCAACAATGGTCCATTCGAGCATATCTTTCAGAAGTCTCTAGGATCCTCATCCGTGGATTTCGACACTTAAAAGCAATAAATGGTCGTTGAAAATACTCGACTAGTCTATAGAAGCACTTACTTATGTCTATTATCACTATATAGAAAAATAAACACTTGCTCGTCAATCAATTAAATTATTGACATGAAAACGATTTAAGAAGTATTAACATTGTCAAAATAATATAAAGATATTACACAGAAATTCCATTCGGTATATCATAATATTAACATTGTTCATAATAAATTAAATTTATAATCACGTTTATAAAGATGTTATCAAATTGTAACTACCTGTAATTTAGAACTTGAAATATTTATAGTAAGTGTAATATTAAAAAGATTAAAAATCTGTTTTTGACTGAACTAATATAATAATAATAATAATATAGTAATAATAATAATAATAATAATAATAATAATAATAATAATAATAGTAATACATTTGTTGTATTAATAAAATATAAATATATAATATTTGATGTGTGAAATTTGCAAAAGAGCGGGATAGAAATTTTTAGTGCAGTCCAATGGAACGCTTCAGAACAATATATAAAGAGTATACCTCAAGTATACTTATTAGGAAACAGTACTCGTAAATGAAATGTGAGCATAAGTAATTAAATAGATAATGATAGACATTTATTGACTTGTATACCTATACTTTGTATACAATATGTATTATAAGTATCATATACATTATATGTATTGTATGGCAAATAAGAATGCAATAAAATGCCAATTCAATAACCTTTTTTTGTTCAGGCAAATTTGAGGAACACTGGTACCTTGGAAAGTCAAATTTTTTTCTTTCCGCCTCCTACAATTTAAGCATTCTTCCCACGGCTATTCGCGCGCGCGCAGAATAAATCTCACAAAGAAAAAAAAACGTCAACGGTGGTCCGAAAGAGGAGACACCTCTCTGAGGCTACCGGTGGTTCCACAGGGGGCCTTGTCGTTTCATCTTCTATCTTGGGCGCCGCTTTTGATCGCAGGTTTTGGGAAGAATTCTACCACAAAAGAGGCCGTTAACAGTGACAATATTCCAGTTGGAAGTATCGCGGTTGGCTACTACATTTGTAACCGTGACAAATTTTAAAAATGAACACGCGCAAGCAAAACGGTTAGTTTCAAACGTTTGTTGTATTTCAGTGCTAACACAAATATAATCACCAATAAGCATTGTAGGCATATCCTGCAGAGAACCAGTATTATGGTAACCGATACTTTTCATCCTATATCGTATATTTTTCATCATATATTTAAGGACATATAACGAATACGAACATAATTTTGAAGAATATTTTACAATATTTCATCTGGTTTAAATATTTGTGAAACTTAATTATACTTGAGCCTCGTAATAACTTCAAAATGTATAAATATGATGTATAGATATGATAATGTATATGTATATAAAAAAATGTATGATGTATAAGGATTAAAATAAAATCAACAAGATTATAAGGATTCCTTTCAGAATTTTCATCATTCGTTCGTTATAATAAGATATCGCATAAAAAGGAAATCTACTTCCAATTCTTGTCCACGTTTTAAAGAGTTAATTAGGATCGCATGAGCAGTGAGCACGCAACATGCGACAAGGCAAACTTTGGTCAATGTAGAGCGATTTAGGAGCCCCCGCGGCGTTGAATCCCATCTGTATTATGAATCCCCTGTGCGGCATCCCGACGGCCGCCACCCCCGACGTTGTCGACTTCATCCGCGTGCATCCCTGTGTGCATTCGAAGGCGGAAAAGGTTATACGAGCGCGACAAAGCCGCGAGTGTCTCTCGATTCGACGGCAATTCAAAGAGAGTCGATGAAATAAACTCAGAGCCCTTCACACATACACACATACACAGGTCGTTGGCAGAAAAAGGAAGATAAGCCCGCCTCCTCGAGGACCCTCGTGAACCCTCCGTGGACATGCCGGCATAATAGGCGGCGTCTTTACGATTAGCATTGTGAGTTTCTCGATGAATGTGATTGTTGTCTAAGCGGGGCCCTCTCCGTCCCGTGTATCGCCGGCCGCTGTGACGACGGGGCCCCGTGAGGCCCATGAGACCCGCTATATAGGGTCCCGTATGGCCTCGTGCTGGGCCCACAATGCGCGCAGCTATGCGAAGCACGCGTCCCTTGTGTTGCGTGAGCGTGCGCGTCCTGCGTGCCTATATTTATAATGCATTATTTACAACTGCGAAACCTCCAAAGATTCGTCTCTCCCCCTCCTCTACTTCGACGCTGGGCCTCCTTCCATACTTCTTGCCCCATACCTTGCCTGTACCTCTCGCTCTTCCCTTTTCCTCGACTCTTTCTCTCCCAGCGTCACGGTTTCTTTTATACGAGCGTCGCAGTTGACCGACACAGCATTGTGCCCCTTCGTCTCACTCCTTATTCCTTTTATCCCTTTTATTTCGAGCCCTTCTTCGCACCTCCGTGTTCTCGCATTAACCTCGCGCTTCTCTTTTGTTCTTGTAATCGATACACGGGTAAATGAGCGAGATGATTGAGTTCTGAAAAAGATTCGTTCAATGTCTCTTAATTACTGTCACAAATTATTTTTATTCTAATTGTGTTAATTCGTGCATTTTAGTGTTATTCTATTTATTTACGAATAAATAGAGGGAAGTGATATCTTCTTTGCCCACATTTGAGCGTTTAATGAAAATTTATTTATTCAAGAAAAACATTTAGAGAAACGTTATAAAACATCCCCCATTTCTCTAATGCTGTATGAAAAGAATAAAAGAATACCGAGATATCTTAATACAAAGATGATTTATAATAATTACACGTTGTCTAACGCGAAGTGTTGTCATTATTTAAGTTAACTCTTAACATTTGTCTTATTTTCTCTGGTCTTTCAACCCTTCTCTTTCAAAGGGCAACCCTATCGCCCTACTCTGCTTTGTGGCTCAAGCCGTTCTCACTGTTCCTCTTCTGTTCCTCTCCTCATCTATCGTCACACGTCTACACGTGCCCGATTTAACATGGTGCTTCGCCCATGCATCGCGTATCCCTTGAGACTCGCCTTTAAATTCTCTTGCACGGTTGATGCAGATCGCGTCCCTCGATTCGATTAAGACAATTTGTGTTGAGACACGCTATATTAAGGAACACGATGCCGCGAAGTGACCGATCAATCTTCAGGAAAATGTTATCTTGTGGCCGATCCGACCACCAACACGTTTTTGCCTTTCCTGCTACATCACAAACTGCGGAAACTTCGGAAAATATTGTATTACTTAAAGCTAAATCGCTTGGCAGTAGATTAAGACAGATAACTGTAATAGGCTTTTATGCTTATCTGAACTTCTGCAATCGCTTCTCTAATAATCGCGGAAATCTTTCATGTCTTCCCACGTCAAAAGTCGACCAAGTTACTATGAATGAAACATGCATGTATAAACTTCTATTCATAGATAAGCTGAGAACATTATGTCAATGAAGTTATTGTATTCGTATATTATGTTTAATCAATTGTTATAAACGAAAAAATAAGTTTTTGATTCAAGTTTCAATTATTATAATTATTGCAATTTCATTTATTATTTCGGACAATAAGCTTATGTTTATAATCTTAATCTTCCTTTCTTGTATCGCAAAGAAAAGTTCTATTAACTTTGCAAGAATACAATTATATATAAGTTCTTTAATCTAATCTGAAAAATAAAGATAATCATCTAGGGCATTTTTATATTTCAGTAGGAAAATGTGATTTCTTGTAAAATTGTTTAACATATGATATTTTTCCTGTTTTAATTATTATTCTTTACAAACCTTTAAATGTACAATTCCATCAAATTCTGACAACAAAAAATATTAATTAAAATCTTTATTTTTTAAAAATATTGTCATGTTCTAAAATATTAATAAATTGAAAAACAATAAATAATATGCTATATGTTAATAATAGTGATTTTTTATTAAAGAGTGAAAAAATTCTAATTCCCATTTTTATTAATGTAGATTAACGTTAATTTCAATTCAACTTACTCTTTATTTTTTTCTAATTCTTTAATGTGAACCAAGATCAAAATTGAACTATTGGTAGAAACGAGCATAAATGACTGTTTACGTAAAGAAAAGGTTAACCTAAGTTTAGTCACCTAAAATTAGGTGACTATTCCCAGGTTAATGACATTTTTGAATAGATTTAATGATTCCGAGAAAAACGATCCTTATATTTCTATTCACTCGAGTACTGCACGTGACCCCAGCGGGAAAGAAAATAAATAAGATTCTAGACGTTTTACGGTTAATTGTCGCTACGCAAAGACGGCAGTGTCCGACAGACCTGGGAATGCTCCAGAACAAGGAAAAGAGAGATGGAGTTCGGGATAAGAGGAGGCGGAAGAAAAGGAGCGAAAATGAGCGAACTCGGAGTGGGTGGCCGTCGTCTCAGATCCTAATCTTCTGGTTTACGAGATCTTGGCCTTCCTTCCTTCCCAAGAGACCTCTTCGCGTATGTATCTCTCGCGACGTTGCACTTCACTGATTTTCGGTCTTCTTTCGAATGTTGCTTCTCCCTATGCATCTTTATTCTACCTGGCAAAGGATTACTCTTTCTGTTTTTACTCCTTATTCCCCTCTAAACAATTTAACAAATGCTCATTCTGTTTTGTATTACGAATTTCTGTTTATTACGAATTCCATCAGTAAATTGTATATTAATACTCCTCAAAAAAAAAAATATTCTTTAACTGTTAAGTATATTCATAGAATGCTCATAGTAAAAGCTACTTATCGTATCTCTTTGCGAACACATTAATCCCTGTCGCTTTCTGCGTATTTTTGTTTATCCTTTTTCGCGTTACTCTCGCGAAGTAACGAGCCGGGAAAAGACGGCCTGTTATGTGCATCGTCGAAAGAAAGTAAAAAGCGTGAGGAGGTAGGACCCAGTACATCCTCGAAGGATATTTGTGCCGAAAGCAGTATGAGCAGCAGATTGACGGAGGACCACCCGGGCCCAGAATGGCGCTCTCGCCAGTGGATCTCGAACGGCGACAATCCTCTTCCTCGTCTCGCCCTTTCTTCGTTCCCTCTCGTTCCCCTTCACCCTCGCGCCTCTATAGGGTGTCTCGAGGGAAATAACACTTCATTGTGGATTCCACACAGCGAATTCTATAGTTAATTTCGTGCGAAACATGTCACGTCAACGCGGATTTGATTTTCAAATTATCGAAATATAATCTCTTTAATATCATAACAATGATAAATCTTTTCTCTGTTTTATACTTTGTAATTTAAAAATTAACATCTTGCAAAATTTTTATATTAGAACAATAATTGAGTAAGAACAATAATTAAGTAATCATACACACAGTTATATTTATTTATTATATTATATTTTCATTCCCAAATGTAATGAAATGAATAAAATATTTTAATTATTATTAAAAGTTATAAATCTGTATTAATTGTTTTCTTAACTAATATTATAGAATTAATTTTTTTCTCAGTTGATTACTTGACTTGAAGTCTTATCTTTTAGTATTTAATATTTAAATTTATCTTTCGAAATTTTTAAAATTATTTTTTATTATATTTTCTTCTTTATTATTTTTTATTACGCATTTTTATTCTTATCTTGTAAATTTCATTAATTCTATTCTATTATAATTTAAAAATTATAAGAGGCTTTCTACGATAAGTCATTATTTAAATTTTAAGTCATAAGATGTAAGAAATCGACCAATCATAACTGATTGTATTGATGTAGAAGAATAATCGACTGTGATCGGTTAATTAACTTAAAACTTAAAACTTAGGTAATGATTTATTGTAGAAAGCCTTTAAATGTCTCAATATTTTTGCTTGAAGGTTAAAACTATTTCAAATTAATTCTAAAATTTATATAAAAAAGAAAATTCAGGAAACTCTGGACACCCTATATACACACGATTTTTTTCTCTCCAACGTCATTGTCGATGTAGAAACGTGTGCTCTTTGTTAACGCGCCGCTGCGACAGAGTCAACGGCTGTCTCTCTACTCATGCCATCAGTAGATCTGGTTTTCGCATAAACGCCTCTTTTGTGCAGGTCGCGATCTGGTTGTGGTATAAACCGACGTCACGCTACCTCATCGTTATTCGCGGCCGTACCGACTGCTAAAATATCAACAAAATCGCCTTACGAATATTAATCCTCGCGTGGTTGTTCACGCGCATATTCCGTTCTTATCTTGTCATCATGTACCATCTTTTATATGTATATATGCATCACACACTATATATATCACTCCCTTATTTCAAAATAAGTGACGCAGCATAAAAAATTAAGCTTCCCAGGAAAGAAGAAAAACTATTTTTCAACTTGACAGAAATTATTTCTAATATCCTAATCAAATAATACCAACAAAAAGTATATTTTTCACGTCATCAATTATGTTTCACAACATTTAAAATCCACCTTTTTTTAGTTTTTTTAATAAAGTTATAAGTTAGTTCATTTTTGACACCTGGTAGGATAATGTTTATCCGGTTTATAGATAATTCATTCATGGTACGATAATTCGAAAATCACATTCTTCGAGTTGTGTCACTTTTGAAATAAGGGAGCAATACATTCGATATATTCTATATATATTAGTTTTATCGTTAGCGTCTCATCTCGTCGTATTAAGTGAGCTGTCCGATTGTGTATCCCGCCGCGGAACGCGTCCCGAACTGCGACGAAGGAAAGAAACATGTCAAGCGGGAAGCGAGGGACGGAAGACGGTAAGACGGCCGGAACCAGTTCGTCAAATTTTCAGCCCAATCAACTGGATAACGATAAAACGTCAAGGACGTCACCGGTGGTCCGTTCTCGGTTCTCTCGTCTCTCACCCTTTTTACCATCCTTCGATTCTTACCTCCCTCAGTCCATTGATCCACCTCTCGTTCAGGATCGATCCTCTTTCTCCTCTCCTCTTGATCGCGGGGCATCGAGAAAGAAAAATTAAAAAAAAAAAAGAACAGACGGCAGCGCCGTCCGTGATTCTTCGGATATTCCTTACGCCTCGTTGCAGCGAGATATCTACAGCCTCCGGAACGACCAAAAATTGTCCCGGGTACCCAGAAAACATACTCTTGTATCCGTTCTCGTCTCTTCGCTGTCGTCATCTTCGTCGTCGTCGTCCTCGTCGTCGTCGTCGTCGTCGTCGTCGTCGCACGTGTGGTCCCACCAGCATAGATCTAGTCTCTTGTCACGGATACACACTCTCCTCCTCCTCCGTCTCTTCCCTTCATCCATCCCTTCTATCTTCGACCTTTCTTTCTCTCACCGCTCTCTTCTCTCACCGTCTCCTCTCGTTTTCTCTCCTCTTCGTCCGCGCCCATGTTATCTCGTATTCTTCCGATGTTCCTACCCCGTGTTTCGTCCTGACGCTCGGGTTAGCTTCGAGAAATCGCGTGGGCAGGTAATCGAGTAGGGCCCTCGCGAGAATTTAAGATCATCGTATCCACGTTCCGTGCGTTTAGGGTCCCTTTCGCCGCGAGATTAAGCCTCGATTTCTCGCCGCCCTCGGAGAGGGTAGACACATCGTTCCGCTATGGCGGCGACGCGATCAACGGCGATACGTTACTTTCCTTAATTCGCCGTTGGTGCCCATCGCGGAAACTGTCGCACAATAAAAGGCGCGTGTGGAACGATAATGGCAGCGACGACGTCGTTGGCGCGGCGGACCGACGTCATCGCTTATTTCGGTAAAATACCATGACATCGTGCTGTTTTGCTGAGAAATCTAAGTCCGATGCATTCGCATTTCTTAATTCTAGAGTTTTTACTATGCGTATCGAACTGATATCAGAACTGATTGTTTTCTCTTTATAGTGACGATACCACGATATCTTTATAAACCCCTTCATTTCTATCGCGTCATTGTGAACAAAATGTATAACTTAAAATAATAATGTTATATACATCTCAGTCGAAAACAATCAGAGTTGGTAAAAAACATGTTTTAAACGTATAACATATTTTAAACAGTTTAAAACATGCTTAATTGATGTTTTTAATATATTTTAAATGTGTTTTTTTTTTATAGTACTTTAAAACATATTTGAAGCATTAAAAATATATTTAAGAAAAAATATGATACGTTTTATTCTTAAAAAAAAAAAAAACATTAGTCTTTATCAACTTTGATAACAATTGAAAGTAACATGAAATTTATGCTATAATTTTTTGCACTCAAGAATATAAATATATAATATAATATATGATATTATATAATAGTTATATTATTGAGTGAGAAATTAAAGAAAAATATTATAATTTAAAATATTATTATAACATGATTTAGATGTTACTTTTAGTTGATATGTCGACTAGGATGGATGCGCCATTTTATGTTTTATTGAGATCAAAGATACTTAAATAATAGATAATATTATCATATCGAATCATTGTAATAATCAACATAAAAAATATTTATACATTTAAAAAAAATTTTACTACATTTTCTACATTCATTCCTTATATACGAAATCATGTTATGTTACTTTAGTGTCAACCTAGAATGAATGTGCTATTTTTATATGATAATCCAGTTCAAAGATATTAGATAATGTTATAGAATCCAGATCATTGTAATAATCGACGTGAAAAATATTTATTTATAGAGAATTTTTATTACATTCTCTACGTTCCTTGTATACAAAATTATTTACATCTTACTTCCGTTCAACTTTTATACTCTCGTCATATTTGGTGATCCCAAAAGGAAAGGCAGCAGACATGAGGAAGAAAGGGAATCCCGTCTCGAAGTTGGAGCCTCTCTTTTCTTTTCAGGAGGATTACAGGTTTGCGGAGAGATCAACATCTGATTTTTTGGTTCTGATCGAATGGACGGACGGATGAGACCGGACCGGACGGTTCCCACACGCCGCTTAATTGATCGATTCGAAAATCTTGGTGATCACCTCGAGGATCTGCTGGAGCATTTACCGTAGATCGTGTCCAGATCTCTTCCCCGTCAGTCTTTACCTCAAATTCTCAAGAGTATAATAAATTCCTTCTTCGTCTAACTGTTCCTTCCTCGCTCGTACTCATTCGGTCCTCGCACGCCGCCTTGTATCCTTTTCTCTTCCTTGCTCGCGTCACTTTTCTCCCTCCTCCCGCGCAGCATCAACTTCGATCCTCAATCTATAATCGTGGGCGGAAGGGAGAAGAGGAAGACGGGTGGAGAATGAAGCGAGAACGCGGGGCGGTAAAGTTAGTCGTCCGAATATTTCTTCAGATTATGACGTCAGGCTGCCAGTTAGTCCAGACTTACCGGTGTAATCCCTCGTAATGCTTCCCAGTCCATCGTGATTTCTTTCGTTGGTCCGAGCTTCTTTTTTTATTTTAACAGCCGGCGCTAAATACCCGTGAATACGGTTATCCTCACATTTGCATCGTGAAACGACTTCATTGTAAAACAAATTTGCCAATATAAAATATATGTCATCTATCATTCTGCGAATTAAATACTTCTATAATGCTATCAATACTATACTTCTTTATATCATAAATTAACGATTGAATACCGTAATTTATAATAACGGTTGAATGCTATAATTTATAATAACGTACTCTCTAAATTCTTTGGAGTGGAATCTCTCACTCTAAAGATTGAAAATTGAATCAGTCTAGAAAAAGAATGGCTCAATTTTTAATCTTTAAGAGTGAGATTTTAAAGTGACAATTCACTCTAAAAGTTTCAGAGAATATTAACTGCAAATAAATAAATGCCAAAAATTAACATCATATATATATAAACTTTATAACAAAAATTACATAAGGAGCTTGATATCAGTTGCTTTTATCGATTTAAAAATTATTTGAAAAAAATTCAAGATTAAAAAAAATTATTTCAATATAATTGTTTCAGTATAATTTCCGAAGAACGTGTTTTTTTCCGAAGAGCAGAGGATGCTTTACCGAGTTCACAGATATTTCGTGCGTAATCGAGAAGAAGTTGAACCACGGAATTTGCCTCTCGCGAGAGAAGCGATGCAAGTCGTCTTCGCGACACGAAGAGAAATGTCTTGATCGTGGAAGACTCGCGTTAATAACGTTTCTTCAATGCGCTATAAACGCCGAGCGTCATACGGCACGATTGACCGGTTGGTCCGTCCCCGTCGCGGACGAGCAGATAATCGAATTCAGAAAGATAGACGAGGAAAGGAAAGGAGAGGAACGAGCGTTTCGCCATCATCTGTAAACGTTTCACGCTGCGTACAAAGGAAGAGCTTCACGATCCATTGAAGTAGTCGTAAACGGAAAGTTTAGCGTCCGCGGAAGACTTTACCCCGGCCGGTTAAACCGGAGACTCGATAAATTACGAATCTTTTGTCACCGCTAACGACCGCGCGACAGTTAACTGCGCGCCGGAAAAATATTAGCGATAAATTTTGCCTGTTGATTTAGTGCCGCCGTTTCTAGCTCGTCACTGCGCCGGTTACGCGAACACATCGCGCGTCTCGTAACGCGAACGCTCATCCTCGGTTCATCATTCGCGCGTATCGTCTCGATTTACGACATGAATAAGTGACTGTCCGTGGGACTCCTGCGAAACTATTCTGTTACTTAACGTATGCATTATAACTGTAAATAACATTGATAACTTGCAACGTGATGTCTTGACAGTTATAGAAAAATTTGTTCATAACACACGCATTCATGATGAACAAATGTATTGTAGATAATAGACAGCTTTTGATTTTGTATTGAATTAAAATTTCCCAATACAATTTTTGTGTGATAAATATTACAATAACATCTTTTATTTATAAAGTAATATTAATATTAATATTATTCAATTCATGTTTTATTTAATTCTAAAATAATAATTAACATTATTATAGATTTAATTATAATTTAATTAAAATACATTAATAATAATAGCATTATTTAATCCTTTAAAATCTTAATAAAAGCTAAATTTCATGATTTGTGAAAAAATTAATTTATAATATATTATTTCTTTACATTGCTCTGCTACTTCATATTTTTTGAAAGAGAAAGGTCAGTATCTATTATTATTAATAATCAGAATTAAATACAACTTTTCTGTAACAATTCTTTTTCGTATTTGTTATCATTTAAATGAACAGCTTCCTCCTCTTTTCTGACTCACCTGGACGAAACGTCCTGCGTGCGAGCGTACGCTTATTTGATGCGAAGGCAAAAAACGTGGCGAAGTATTCCTGTTGATATGCGAAGAATTCAGTATCGGTATATATGTAATGTACAGTCTGGCTCAAAAAAAGAAAGTCGGCGCGTTTCGTGGACGCGAGCGGAAAGAAGCGAAAGAAGCGAAAGAAGCGCGTGAGTAAGGGGAGAGAAGTTCGGGCAGAAGAATGGAAAGGAACGCGCGGAGGAGAAGAAGAAGGAAGAAGGTGAAGAAGACGAGGGCTTCGTGGAGAAGAAGGCTTTTCGCGTGGGTGTCGCTCGGTGGGCGTCGCGTCTGCCTCGTCGAGAGTGCGGCTGACCTCTGACCTCCTCCTCAAGCGCTTCCACTCCTTTCCCCTGCTCCCTCCCTCCCCTCCCCTCCCCTCCCCTCCCCTCCCCCCTCCCCTCTCACTTCTCCGCTTCCCCGTTCCCGGCCGCCCCTGCCGTCCCGCGCGAAACCAAGATCTCCTTACGCTCGGGCTTCTCTCGCATGCAGATGCTAACTCGCGTGTACATACTCGGTATGTACGTATCGTACGTACGGTACGCATAAGCGTGAGGCAGAAAGCACTCGCAAGAGGGCAAGGCGGAAAGATAGGGAAAGAAAAGGAGAACCGAGGGAGAATCACGCGTGCAATTATCCTACGCGTGCGTGGGCGACCCCTTCCCACCTCCTTCCCCCTCCGCCTCTCCCCTCGCCATCCACCTCCTCTCCCTCGCCACCCCCGCCGCCCCCGTCGGCATCCACCTTCTAGTCTCTTGTCTCGCACGATTTTCATCTATCTTCTTCCCTCGGAGGCGACGTACCAACCGGAACGTCGAACGAGCAGCCCCCCCCCCTCTCTCTCTCTCTCTCTCTCTTAGCCGCTTCCCCCTTCGCCGTGTTGCGTAATCAGAATTTTCTTCGCTCAAATGACCCCTGATCTCCCTTCGACTTCGAAAGATCCCACAGATGACGACCGTACCGCAAATACCTTTCCATCATCACCGTCGCAAAATGGTAGCGTGCAAAAAATAGCAACCCCGATATTTGGCCATACATCGCGCCGCGCGCGTCGTATAATTTAATCTCCAAGATTTTATAACAGGTAATGTTCAGTCTCGCGCTTTGTAAAACGTACATGGTCCAGACTATCGTGTCGAAGTAACGGGAAAGGAGGAATATATATACATATGCAATAAGATGAGACATCGAATTAATTATACAATGTGCAGCGGATGGATCAAAGATGTCGCGTTTAAATTGACTTTGTGTAGCCTGTTATCTTTGATACTACCAAAAATGTTTATGTCAAAGAACTTTTAAATGTTGTTAAATATTAATAGGCGCGTATTTTAATTTTAAATCATAGCCAAATTATTTTCATTGAAATCGAGAGTTTTAAAATAATATGTTTCCTCCGAATTTTATTTAAATCTCATTATCTCGATTAATTGTCACTTAATTTTATCTGATACACTCGGACAGTGATGTACGCGCGGCTATAAAAAAACACCGCGTTCGTGTTCTATTACTGATGGTCGACGACACCGAGGAACGCGCGTCGCCCAAGGCGGTTTCGTGCAACGTGCGCGATGTCAGTCGTAGCTATGGAGTCCTCCCCATAATTAACGTATCGACCACGTGTGGGATACGTGCGAGTAATCGTAATGACGGCTACGCTCGATCCTCGTTCGTCGTTCGCACCGCGCCGCGCCGGTTCATCATGACATGAGTTCCCATCTCAAGATGGTGACCCACTTTTTGGCAGCTTGAATCAGGCGTGCAATTTCACCGATGTAAAAAACAATCGTGCACGGCGCGGGCATGATTAATGGCGAAGCTATCGTAGCCCGTGCACTGAGCAAAACGAACGGTAATTGATTCCGCGAACCGTTGCTGTTGTATTTTTACGTCGCACCATGGGAAATGCTATTTTTTATTTCGGAATGGCTCGTAAAATGAAAGGAAGACGATCCTTTATAAATTCTAAAAATAGGATTCAATTGATGTTAGGAAACATTCTGTACGATCACAGATGTTATATTTTATTGTAGTTCATAATATCGCTCGTGAAAAGATTTATATGAGTTTGATACTAAATTTACATAAGAGGAAGTTACGTGAAACAGTTTAGCAATATTGTAGCAACATATCGCAATATTGTTGAAATGTTTTATATTATCTAGGATTGGTTTTATTTTTGAGGCGAGACAATATTTTTGAGGCGAGAAATATAATAAAAAATAATAAATTTTAACAAACTTATTGAAAGAGAGAGAGAGAGAGAGAGAGAGAGAGAAGTTGTATTATTTAAAAAATAAATCCTTGCCTCTAAAGATTAATATAATAAAATAATTTATATAATACTTATATAATAAGATACGATAATAATATGATACTATAATAAATAAGATAATTTGAAAATAAAACACATTATTAAATATATAACAGGATTTTCTATGAATTCCTGAAATATTTCAACAAGATTTAATTTAAGACTCATTCGACGAAGCGGTTTAGCACCAAAGAAATGAACTGCAAGCAAGAATTAGCAACTAATTATTATTTGTCGCTAAGGAAATATTGCCTTCAAAAGCAGTTTTAATTCATGTGATGCGTAATGCCGGCATGCTCTTCAGCCTGGAGATTATTCATGCGTATCCTCCCGAGCTCTTCATTATTGAAATTGGCCGAGCGATTTCCAAGACGATACGAACAAAGCGCGCATTCTTCTTACCTGTAGACCATACGCCACGGAATCCCAAAAGAAGTTGGAGGTGTCAAGACGAATTGGATACACGGGTGGAGCCGTGCGCGAGGCTCGTCGGGTCAATTAACCGAGTCGTGAGATATATTAGCCACCCTGCGGTCCGTTCGGCGCGCATCCCGACACTTTATTTACGAGGGGTTGCCCTGCCGCGCCACGCCACGTCTAGCGCAGAACGACAGGGAGGAGGGAGAAGTACGCTCGACGCTGCTGCAATCTCGGCCAATCTTGGATCTCCACGCTTCCGGAAGCTGTCCGTATCCCACGGATCCCGACAGCACGTTCCACGGGCCAGTGAAAGACAACGGCAACACGCTATCCCAAGTGGTCTCGAGTGGATCCTGATTTTCATGGTTGACAGGCGTGTCCGTTCCCCGAAGATAATATACACGATGGCCGGAGCAAAATGCATCAATGAGAGATCTCGTTCCGAGATACGAATCGCAGACTGCGGTTGTCGAATGATTGATCAATTCTTTTGAAGCCGTCGGAAGACACGTTTCCCGGCTAATTGACAAATCTTTGTACCTGAAATATATATAGTAATTATAACTCAATTTTATCAATGTAAAGTTAATTTAATCTCGATTTAACTTACTGTTTACCTTTTTCTCATTTTTGGAATTATAAAAAGTTAAACGGTGAATTAAATCAAAGTTAAAGTTAATCTTATATATTGGTGGGCCTTAATTACTATGTATATTTCAGATACAAAGATTTACCAGTTAACCAAGAACTGTAAACTTTTCCGAAGGCTTGTATTATAGATACAATATATTTTTTTTAGAATTGTAAAATACTGATTGTAAAATACTTATAATAATATTAATAGTAATATCTAATATTAATAATAAGTGATTTTTCATATTTAAGAATAAAACTTCTCATTTATCCACAATAAAAAGGAAGGAGTTTAAGTAATTTATTATTCTTGTTTTTAATACAAAAAGTAAAATATGCAATCTGAGTTAAAATTAATTAAAACATTAAGAAAGTAAAATTTTTTAAAATAAAACAAAACAGGAGAAATTTTACGACAATTTTATATCAAATACCAATTTCAACCCAATAACAATGCGATCATCAGCGTGATTATGATATAAGTGTCAAACCAAAAATAAAACGTACAATTCGAGTTAAAAGTCAGACTCTAATTAAGAAATTGGAAAGCAATATTTGTTCAATAAAAAGAAATGTAATAAAAAAGGAAAATGTTTCTGCGATTATTCTTCAATAATTATATATCATTAGATATTATCTCAATCGCGAGCGTTATTAACAGCAACGTTAATCGTAATATCGGCGCTAAACGGATGCCACTGTGGTACGCGCCGTCATGTAAACGTGGAATACGGTATTACTTTGTCATCGATCGAAACAACCGACGGAGATACCGATAGAGATAAGATGCCTCTCGGATGCTTTACTCATCCTCCTCATCTCTATGGAGTCTCACTCGATGCCAGCTCGTGCCGGAGAGAAGCCTCTTAAGAAGGGTGAGAAGTGTCACCAGGTTTTATGCCGCATAGAGGACCGCGGTTTGAGAAGGAGGGGAAAAAGACCTAACGCCGATGAAAGAAGGAAGACAAAATGATCGTGAGAGGATAAGAGGAAAAGGAAGGGGTGGTTACAAGAGAGAGAGAGAGAGAGAGAGAGAGAGAGAGAGAGAGAGAGAGGAGGAGGAGGAGTACTACTACGTACGTAGTAGGAGTAGACGTACGACGACGACCGACCGGACGGTACGTTCGTTCGTGTCGTGTCGGTACGGTTACGGTTAGGTAGTAGTTA
>NW_012130072.1:265734-276261 GCF_000143395.1 Atta cephalotes
GTAGTAGTAGTAGTAGTAGTAGTAGNGAGAGAGAGAGAGAGGGAAGGAGGGAGATCTCTCAATGGAGATAGGCCTACGACGATCCCGACGGAGCTTTTGGCTGTCGTGCGAAGGTTTCGTGAGAGTAATTTGTCGTGCGACCACCTCCGGGAATGTTTAAATGAATTACTCGGGGTGGGCCCCAAGACCACGAGCCTTCGGGAACTTTTATCGGCGCGACATCTTGTATGAGAATGCGGGCCCAACAGGAATAAGAGACGAACCAAAACCACGACGAGAAGGAGAGAAAGGAAGGACCTCTTTCTCGGGAGGAGGCGAGACGGTCGGAGTCGACTTACCTCCCAGTTGGTTTATTGCTCAATCCGCGTTCACGGCTAATGGATTCGTCTTCGGGGCCGATGCATGCGTACCTACGACACGAATCGACCAGCACCTGCATCGTTCCACAGTCTTATTCTTTCTCCTCTCCGTCTCTTTCACACTCGATCTTTCCTAACACTCCACGTTTATGCGTTTTGCGATGTTTCTTACAGTGATATCGCTAACATTTTATAGCATTTGTGATCTAATTATGTTACAGGAATTGGATATCAATAGATTAATCATAGAAATAAAGCGTGCCGATTACACTGCCTACTTAATAAATTAAGACATTTACAAGCAGTATTTGCAATTTTTGCAATTATTTTGCCTACGTTTAAATTTGATCGTTAGTTTATTCTTTAGTCACGTCTTTTGCAAGCATTCCTATCGCATAACACCTTTTAACTATCATGTAAAACTCTGAAGCAATAATCGTTTAAAGCTGTTATAAGGGAAAACAAATGTTCGCAAGCCTTGTACAAAATTACATTTAATTCAAACATATGTGGTTACGTTATACATATGTTGATTTCTCTTGTACCGTCAAGGAAAATATTTGCCATTAACCGAATCATTAACGATTCAAGACGACGCGATTTATTTGACTTGTATATGGAATTACTCAAGTTCTTCAAGTTTTGTTATTCATAAGATAAAATAAAATAGAGAAAAGAAAAAAATATAAATAAAAAAATATAAATATATATATATATTCATGATAAGAAAAAAATAAAACAAAATATCAAACAAAAAAGTTTCTGCGAAATGTTTCTCAAAGTCACTGAATATCGTGATAGTCTTCCGTTCTCTCCGCGGAATCGAATATCCTTGTCTGCTAAATTTGCATTATCGTCGACATGAATTTTCAGGGATTCAACCCGAACACACAACGGTGGATCGCGGCGGGTCGGTTCGCAATACCAGTGGATGGTTTCTCAAGGTGCGGATGTCGCGAATCATCATTGCGATAACGGATGGCCATCGTGCCATTTACAACGCGTGGCCGAGGATCGCGTACCTACCTGTACGTGTTACCTATATGCAGTAAAGTTTATCTCGCGACTCGGCCACCGACCACCATGGTTTTACCTGCAGCTCTATACCTGCCCGTGTTTATATGCACCTAACACCCAGGGACGACCGGAAAGACAGAACGAGTGAGAAAGAGAGGATGAAAGGGGAGGATGAGAGAGGGATGGAGGGCAGATAGAGCACGAGCCGGTACCACACCTTCTTCCTCGAGTGAGTAGAAGTTAGCTCGCGGTTAGCACCAGCGGGGACCGGCCAATGATTTACCCAATTTTATGATTCCCGAGCGGTTAGTTTGGGCCGAGTCACCGCGATTTTGGTCTAAGAATCGTCTTTAAACGGAAACGTTCCTGGCGCGAGACAAAAAAGTAAAAGAGAATAAATTTCCTCGGCTCGACGGCGATTAATGTCTACGGTAGCTATTGATATTTCTACCGATGCGAAGGAAAGAAATAAAGAAACGAGTATACATGTTGCGTCTGCATTCCTGCATTGGACGGAAGCCAATGCAGATGTGATTTATGCGAGATCCATCTAGACAAAATACACGACGATAAAATTCCGAGCATTTTGTTATTATAAGAAAAAGCAAATCGGGAATTGGATAAAAATAGAAAATTCTATAAAAACAAATTTTACAAAAAATTTATCACTGTTGTAAAGTAAAATGGTTATAATAGAGCATATACATATAATAATTTTATGTAACATCCGCTTTCCAATTCTATGCACGCGAATTTGCTAATTATTATATCTATTGTAACAATGATACAGATAAGAATAATAATATATTAATTTCTCGATAATCACTATATTCTAAATGTTTTCACAATTAAACAATTGCAAATAAATGAGACTATAAGTTTGTTTGGTTTTTTTGAGTAAAACTCAGTTGCAAAATGTTTTTCTGACTAATATTTTTCTAACTAAATTGATTAAATGTATACTATTGTGTTTGTCAACCATATTGTGTCTGTCAACGAGCTTTGTTATCTTTCTTTCTTAGGATTGATATCAGTGAACATTTTCAAGATCCATTTTTCTTGAGCAAATATTTTTTTCACACGCGTTCGATTATGATCTTTTCCGTACATGGTAGATATCTTATTTTGCGTCGCATTCTTGTCTTTACGGAAATAAAAAAGTGCTACGTACATCGAGAAAACACATTATTCCTGTTCATTTTCAAATTATTTTTTATTAAATTATTAATTATTGTCAATTGTTGTGCATTGAAATCATCTTTCATGAAATATAAGATAACTGTATTCATACAGTATGGCCTAAGCGTTGTGATTTTTGCTGAGTCTATTGTAAACTGATTAGATTCATAGAAAACATTTCTAAGCATTAATTAAAAATACACTTTCAATATTTGCATGAGTGTAATGAAAATTTAATTATCCATGTAACTATCCTATAAACAACAAGTAAACTAAGTATTAGGTCATATTAGACACAGTTATCTATCTTATATGACATTTCATATGTTTGAAAATAATTATAGTGATTAAAAAAACATTTGACAATGGTAAAGTCAAACGAACTTATAGTCCCACTCAATATGTCTGTTCTATGCTTTTTATGATTGCCCATCGTAAAGAGGGAGCCGTTTATGTGACTTTCGTATGGTTGTCCACCGCGTGTACGCGATATTGCTGACGAACGGAGGAAGAAACGTATCGAACCGGTTCGTAACTAAAATAGAGGATGATTTCTCCTCCTCTCTGTCCTCTTCTTCCTCCCCTCTCCTCCTCCTCCTCCTCCTTCTCTCTCTTTCTTCTTCTCTTGCAGACCGATTTCTTCTCGTTCCCCTGCAATGTATGTAACGGTGGTGGTACGTTCGCTGTGCGGTGTTGTGACGACGCGACTGGTACCTATATGGTAATAATGTGACATGGATGTCGGTCGCGCGTCGTCGGCTCGCACCAGGAGGCCTTATCTTATGGTGAAGGGGGCCCCCATACACAGGGGCCCCCTGTGAAGTTTATGCAGAGAGGGCCTCGGGTCTGGCACGCGGCACACCCCCGTATGTACGGCGCTCGACTCCGCGGGATTCCTGCGGGATTCTTCCACCGTTCCCTTTCGTCTGTCCTCATCTTCCTATCCATCCTCCGGCGCCGTCTCCGTACTTCGATCTCCACTTCTTTTCATCGATTGAGACTGACCAGCAATCAAAAATTGAAGAGATCAGCGCTATAGTAATTTTGTCCCAGAAAATGTGTAAAAGTAAATTTGTAAATTGCGAGGATTTAAATTCACTTTTTCAAGTCCAAAACTTTTCCTTAAATCTTTTAATGCACCTTATTACATCGTTTAGATATAAATAATAAATTTACTTATAAATACTAATCTGTGTTACGTACTCGGCAATAGAAAAATGACAATTGTTGCAAGATGAGCCTTGTTTTATAAAAGTATAAAATTCTTCAATTAAACTCTTATTAATTTTATTTAGGTATAAGGTAAAATCTTTTAGCAGTGATAAAACGGAAATTATTACAAGATAAATTTTATTTATATAAAAAATTTTAATTAATAAACAAATAAGATTTCAAAGTTTAGTTTAAAGATATTAAAGAAAGTGCAATAAAAAAATTCAGTTCTTTAAGAATTATTTTATGCTTATTATTTTCTTTTTCTTTCTGATAATTATTTAATAAACAAAGATTATATCTAAATTAACAACAAAGATATTTGCATAAGGATTTTCTTCTTCCAATAATAATTATCAATCATTACATTACATTCTTATTCACAATTATTCTTCCTTAATTATTATAATTATTTTATTAATTATTATTATTTCTCAATTTAATATATAATAATAGAAACATAAGTGGCATTTGAATAGATTATGTTCCAATTCGGTAAGATCAGAAGATACGTTCACAAGCTCATAGTTTCAGCTACACCCGTTTACGCTCCGAGGGAGGCTCGCACCCCTTTTACTGTGCTATACACTCAAAACGATCCGAGGCCGCCATTAAGAGACACGGATATTTCATCTGCGCAGTCATCGCATATTTCGATTTCTTCCCTGTCATCCAGCCGGCTCGTACGGGTGCTTTCAAAGGGCTCCGAGCTCAGGCCTGTACATTGTGCGTATATGTAGACGTCGGTATCTCGCCATTCTCCCACTTGGGCTTGACGTTTTTCTTCGGCGCCTTGTTTCGAAACCCTTTTCGTAGCCCCAGTACAGCTGGCATTGTGGCGTTGATTAACGTTTCCATAAATGTGTCGCGATTTATAACATATCCAACATTACATAATTCATCGATGTGAATCGTGCGTTTGCACTCGTGTAAATTAATAATAATTTGTGTAGAAATAGTTTATAGCTACATAACAGCTAAGGCTGTATAACTAGATACTGTATAATAGATATTATCATTATATATTCCCGAACAATATAATTAAAAGAGAATTTTTTATGTATTGGAGATTCAAACACGAGCAATTAGGATTTATTGAAAGTTGATCTAACAATTGCGATACGATACGAGAGACATGTTTAGTAAATAACAATAATAATAGATGGTATTTTAATCATATGAGAAAAAAGATTGACCATTCCGAAACAATAAGATAAGTAATAGAGTAGTACTTTTTCCTCTTGTTACTCGCCGATCGTTAACATTCTCCGGTCTCGATAAACCTATCTTCCTTAAAATTCTTCGGTGAATTTGATCGTGACAAGTTTTGGAATCTGTAAAAAGGACAATCTCGGATGTAAGAAATAAAGGGAGAAGAGGGATCAAGTTTCACGAGGTTCTTAAGTCGATCCGAGCGCTATTCTAGACACTGGTATTTTCGAGAAACGATACAGCCGTACGAGCTTACTATGTCACCTTCACGTTTTATATCTCTTATTCTCTTCACACTTCAACCTCTATTATAATCCAGATATCATAGAATGAAAGCAGCAATTGTTTTTTTAATATATTTCATAATAAAAAATTCTTAAGCCAATCTTATAATCTTAACTTAAGATTTAAATGTAATTTTTAAAAACCGATTTAATATCGCAAAAGTAACATCCGATGAATTTTCTTTCGAAAATATATATTGAATTACTTAATTATTAAATTCTAAGGATCTAGAAGCAACGAGATACAAATGTCTGCATAGAATCATTTTTTAGAAAAGAAGCAATTAAAAAAAATTTAATATTTCGCGTGCAATTAGAATTTCAATTTTTCAATTTGTACTCTTTGGCATTTAAGTTTCTAAATCAGGATTAATTTAACAAATGATTCTAAGAAAACTAAGGATAGCTCAGTCACTCTTTCCTTAAGCTCGTACAATTTACCAAAGACATACGCGATGGAGAGGTTTTCATGTACTACATACATTACTTGAAATGATCTATATAATTGAAGCATATATGTATCTCAGAAATATACTCTACACGTGCTTGCGGAGCTGCTCGGCGGCGGCGATGTTGAAGACGGCTTCGACTAAGTCGTCGATCTGACATCTAACGAGTAAAGTCGCCTCGCTTACGACAGGCCAGGAAGAGGGGCGCCAGCGCGGAATTTATTCAACAGGTTTACGAAGTGACGATGCGGTGAAACATCCATAATGGTGGCTTGTGGTCTCTCTTTCTTGGGCCAGTTGGCCTCTCGTCGGTCGATTATAATATAAATAAGAATTTATCGGTGCCTCGCGGGCGTTAGGTTAAAAGGTTTACGTTTATTAATTTCGCTAATCCTCCCCTGAATGCGCAGCTGCGCGTATGAAAAGAAGGGAAAAAAAGGAAGAAGAAGAAGTAAACGCCACATAAGATGCGGCGTTGGCTCGTGCGCCGTGCTCTCACTGTCTCCTTCCTTCAGATAACTTCTTCTTTCTCAGTTTCTCGCGTCTATATTCATTCTCCTCTTGCTCTTTTCTCTATCTTCATCATTCACTGTTTATGGGATATTAGTGCCGCCCGCCAGTAATGCGATGAAAAATAAAATAGGAGTGTTCAACGACATGGTTTGAGCCGTTGTACGTTTAAGAGTGCGTTTAAAAGAGCGAACGGGAAGCGACGACATTTCGAGAAACAATGATCTCGTTATATATTTATCCATATAATATGTAGTATAGCTTTATAAAACCTTGTACAATTATTAAATTTGATTGTAGAATATTATCAAAGACTATGCCGCTTAGTATGATTTTGAACAATTAAGCAAAATTTGTTTTACGAAACACGATGCTTTGTACATTGTTTCATGACATTAAATAGCTTTGTAGACTTAATTGTTCTTGAAATAGAAAAAATATAACTTGTACATAGAAAGGAGACCAAAAAGAATAATTTCTTTTCTTGAAAGGAAATTATTATTTTTGCTGAAATATATATCTAAAAAAATTAACTAGATAAATATTTAGCTGGATTTAAAAATATAAATTTAAAAATATAATTTTATTGAACACAAAGCTGATTGCTAGAATATAAAAAATTTTTATAGTATTACTCATTATGCTAAAGTACTTTCCTACATAATTATTTTAATAATTTAGTAAAATTTTTTAAATTTAATTATTTCTATATCTAACTGAATTTTTTAATATTTTAGTAAAACCGTTCTTTTTATCTACTGTTTTATCCACAGACTCAATTTCATCAAGTGCACTACCAGGCTGTCACAGGATATGAGTCAATAGTCAACGGAGGTTCTTAAGCAGTCACAAATTTTCGGAAATCATGAGTATTGCACGCTTTAATTAATAAAGGCATATACTCCCGGCTGCGAGATAGAGTCCCGAGATGAATCAGACCTGTAAATTATTGACCGGCGTTATCTGAACGCTCTATTGGGTACTCAGGTACCTGCTCTCATCCACACGCCCCGAAGCATTCACACGTAAAATTACGTTATCTCCAAGTTTCTTGGGAGGCGAAAGATACGTCCCGAGTAGTACTCGGGTACAGGTAGATAGATCGTCGTACGGGTACGTAGACGCGCGCGTAAAACGATCGAGGGAACCGGCAAGATCGCATAAACTCTCGAGATTTAAACGCCGCGAGGGCTCTCCGACGAGGAACCCATCTTCCACTTCGACCACCACGAACATGCTCTTAGCCGCTTTGGCTTATGTTTAACAATGTTTCACTCAAAGGTGAATCAAACGCCACGTTCTAGCTTAATGGCGTGCGGATGAGGTCGAGAATAAAACTCTTCTGCAAATTAATATCTGTAGATTATTAGGAGAATGTAGTAAGAATAAGAGCTCGTTTCATTGTTATTTTAAAAAAATATATATATATAACATATATGCTTAGAAATTGAAAAAAATTTGTTGACTTTAAATTTCGCATTTCTTTTAATAAGTATGTTCAGTAAGTCGATTAAGATATTGCTTAAAATATTAGTGAAAAGAAGGAATTCATGCAAAAAAAGAATTTAAAAAATTATATTGTTACCCAAAATATAAATATTTAAGTATATATTTTTCTATATATTAAAAAATCAATTACATAATGCGCTCTAGATAAATTACAATATACTAGAAAATTATGTAACATCAATTTATATAATAATTATAAATAAAATTTATAACATTTATACGTAAAAAATTTGTAATTTATAAAATTTAAGTTAAAATTGTTAAGAGAGAGTAAATTTTTACTTTTTATGTAAAAAAAATAATCTATATATTATTTTCTCTTTCTGTCTGTCTCTTTTTCAGTTTTGTATAATATAAATATGTGTATGTGCCAAGAGATACAACGATAGACTCGTTTGTATAAAAATGATACGACAATCCGTATATCTTATCTTTTGTGCGAAAAGGTACAAAGATTTTAACGCCTGTTAATCCGTAAAAAGGTTCCAAACTAGAAAAGATTACATTCCAATCCTGTTAAAATCCCTTTTATCCTGCGGTAAACATTAGCTTTACGTATCTTCAACATTTTCATTTTATGATCTTCCTAACTTCGAAGTATCTACAAAGTACTTTTAAATCCACAACTAGCGATTCGGTCTCGCTTCGTCATGGTCTATGCGGATCTTGGCAAAAGGCGACAAACAAAGGCCGAGAGAAGTCGAAAGTAACCGCAAGCTGTAATGTATTGCGAGAGATCGCATATACGAGCAACCATGATCTGCCATGCTTTGGACGTAATTTCTGAATGCATCTAGACGAACCTCTTGACGGTTGCGCGTGCCATCCTTGCGGCCAGCCGCAAGAATAAAGTTTCAAGCGATAGTCTGATCGAGGACGAGAATTTTGAAAAGGACATGATGTAGCAATTTTAATAAATAGTATTCTCATCGATTTCTATTAGTTTGATCGAGAAAATATAATCGATTACTGTCTAAACTCTATATGAATTGTTTCGTGCAACAGTGAAGAAGAGATAGAAAAGCTCGGATTGGATGTAATATTAAAATTTATAATAAAATATTCAGAGAAAAATTTTCAGATTTTAGGCATAAAGAATTATTTTACTAGACATACACAGTTCTGAAAATAATTTTATTAAACTATTAAAGCAATTACATAGAGGAATCTCAAGCATGGCGAGCAGAAAAATATTGACATTCTAGTAACTAGTTTGAATATCTTACCTAATTATTTTGATGAGCCAATAAAATTACTTTTAGATCTGTATTTAAGTTAAATTTTTAGACACTTCAACAAAACAATAAATACTGTCTTTCCATATATTGAATCATATATTGAACTTGTCTAACAATAATCCATATATTGAACTTGTCTAACAATAAAGTAAATATAATTGCATTTATATATATTCCGTCTATTTCAGTTTAACAAAGAGAAAATTATTTTAGAAGATAACAATTTTCAAATTAAATGCAAAAGTAAGGAAAAGTATTCTTTACAATTTGACGCAATTGTTATTTCATAACTCGTATTTCATATTAGCATTTTTCATCACTGCATTGCACTGTAATTATCACTCTCTTTTCTCTCCTTAATTTTTTAGCCACATAGAAAGTATACGATTTTTAAAACATCTCACTCTGATGTCTAAACGGTTCAATGTATACATAAAAGGATTAGATGTGCGGAAGATTAATCAATAGAAAGAAAAGTATCCATGCATACGAGTCTATCGTGCATGCGAATGCGCACGGTACATCGGCAGGGACGAAGGACAAGGGTGGAAGAGGAGATGAAGAGGAATCTGGCCGATGTAAGAAGAAGAGAAGAAAGAAAGAGAAAGAGAAAGAGAAAAGGTTGAGCTCGAGCCTGAAATGCGTGGGCGAGTGTGAGCTTGTGTCGCGCGAGTCACCACTCTCGGTTGCCCCGGGCATCCCACCGTCCGTCATCCTGTCCGCCCGTCCGTATTTCGTAGTGCACGCACACGCACCATCGATCGCGTGCACGCACGCGGCCGTAGTGGCCGGTACACGCGTGCGAGCGCGCGCGAGCGCATCGCGCATCAGCGTTCCGCCAATCATGCCCGACCGCGCAAATGAGCCGCGTTTTTTGACCAGTCAAAGTGTCACACATAGCCGACGGTCGTATATCGCGATTTACGTGTTTGTTTCCCGTGCGTTGATTTGTTTTACAATCAAAAGGCTTCAGGTACGGATGCCCAGAACGTTGGTGTTTTTCGAAAAGCAGTAATTATGATGTTGCTATTGAAAGTCATGTACAGCCATAAGCTTCATTCATGATTACTCATATAATGTTATGATATTAACCTTTAAGTGGATAGGTGGGATGACTACAGCTCCTCAGATATAATTTTAGCTTAAAACTATACATGGGATTCTGAAAAAGTATTGCCCAGAATTCTTAAAATTTATTATTTTTACATTCTTCTTTTTTTATAAGGGCTTATAAATTAATTGTGACATTAAAATAATATTAAAGTAAAAGATATAACTATAACATAAAAATTGTTTGGGGGAAAGTGTACTGTGAAGCATTCCATCAACTTATCTTTCCCGGTTGCATCAACGTTACTTTGACTTTAAGCAAGGCTTAAAATTCTTTTTCTCTCTTTTTTAAAGCCGTGAGAGAGAGAGAGAGAGAGAGAGAGAGAGGAGGAGAGAGAGAGAGAGTAATTAATTTTAATTTAAACTTAAATAATAGTATAGACTAACGTACGACTAACCTTAAACCTACTACTACTTACTTAATAATAATAACGATATTACTATAGTA
>NW_012130072.1:276281-286228 GCF_000143395.1 Atta cephalotes
GAGAGAGAGAGAGAGAATTTTAAATTTTACTTAAAATAACATTGATGCAATCGAGCCTAAACTACCTATCTACTTATTAAAGATTAAACAGACTTATCATGATTAAATTAAAAATAAATCTAAATAAAGGGCATATAAAAATCCGAAAAACCAATAAAACTTGAATAAAAATATATAATTATAATAATATAGATTCTCGATATTATTTCTCTAAAAATCTTGATGGTATAACATATAAAATATCTCGATGATCTAAGCAAACAATAATTACATGTTTCGGCTTCTTAAGATTCGAGCCATCTTCAGATTTACTATAATAGCAATCGCAATCCGCAGTAGACGAGTGAAACGATAATACCAAGTAAAGATAAGTTAAGTTAATCGTTCTGTAACAAGAATCTGTATTATTATATGTTATATGTTTTTCTTCAAGTTTTATTGGTTTTTCGACTCTTATATGCCCTTTATTTAGATTTATTTTTATTTGATAACAAGAATCTTTATATAATTTTATAATTAAATTAATCTGTGCGTTTTATAATTGACACATATTTAAGCTTATTATTTTTTATTCATACTATTATACAATCTAATACTACTTATATATTCACATCTATAACAAATTACATTTGATATTATTTATATTCAGAGAAAAACATAGTGGTAACAATTAAATAGGTGACAACTATACAAGTTACATATCATACAGAAATAATGTACATAGTCAAGTAAAAATATTATTTTATTGTTGTAATAACTAGCAGAATAAATATTTTATTCAACTATAAACTATATTAATTCTAGGTAACATAAAATTTTTACAATTGTCACCCGCATAGTCACTATTATATATCTTTTTCTCTGAGTGTAAAATTTACACTGTAGATCGCAAAATAATTTACATTTCATACTTATCATCTCGCCGATTTTTAGTCTAATGTCAGTTATACTCCAATAAAAGAAATCAGAAGAAAGAAACGAGAAATTCTAGTCACGTTAAGAGCCAAGAGCGATAACCGTCGCGACGCAACGCAGCGGAGGCCGCGCGCGAGTCAACGTGTTTCATTGCTGCACGTTATAAATGCTCATGGCGCGGCTGTTAAGCGATACATGCCTACAGTATCGCGGGTGGCCCCCGCCTTTCGCGCGACCATCCGCCGATCGTATATCGGTAAGTACAACTTCGTTCTCTCCCGCGTATGGAGATGTTATACCCCAGTGCGTACGAGCTCTTCTTGCGCAAAAAGCGCACGCATACCGGCGCACGTGCCAGCCGGCGCGATTATTCCGCTCGGCTCCCTTAGCTCGCTTTCGTGCCCGGCACGTCGGATCTCAATTCTCGCGGCGCGATCCTCTTTCGATGCATGCAATCGCCAATTGCGCAGCGCGGTGCGAGTTGATGATGACGATATCTCTCGCCAAGCGTGAGAAGGGGCGGGAATAAATTTACGATTTACGCGGAACGCTCAATTTCAATTTGCATAAGTAGTAAATACGCCGGGATTGAGTTACGCAACGAGTAGCGCGAGCTCCGTTTCGGCTGTGCGAACGCCTGAAAATATTCGCGGGAGGAAGACGAGAATATCACATTGTGCAACGCGAAGTATCCGGGATTAATAACCATGGAGAATCGGCGGTTCTTTTTATGATAATCGCGGATGAAACCGATATAACTGGTACTACGCGGTCGTAATAATGTAATCGTTTTACTGCGGGATCGTTTTTCGGAAAAATCATCGAAACCAACATCGACGGTGGGAGAATCGCTTTTGTTGGCGTGGAAAATATTCTCATGTTATTGCGTTATAATACTTTAATTCCTTTTTATTTTAGTAATCTTATAATATCATTATGGTGTTTGGAGACTTAATCGCACTGTCAAAGAAAGATATCAATAAAACATGGCGATAATTTAATTGTTATGTAACGAAAATTTAATTTTTAATAAATTAATAAATAGTAACCCAGATCAATTAAACGAGCTATAATTAGATGTATGTGACAATGCAAAATTTTATTATTTTACAATATAATTTTCCAACGATACGTTTCGACTATATTTAGTTCTCATCAATCGCAGAAATATAATTATTCCATATAACAAAGATTAAATTAACATATTTAAAATCATCTCAACTTCGATTTTCAATAGTCAGTATTATATATTATAAATCGTATTATATTTAATCAATTTGTTGAACAATAAAACGTAGCAATGATGAGTTATTATAATCCAATTCGTCGGTTAACAACGAGAAAGGGCAGTATGAGTAAAAGAAAGTTTCTAGTAAAATTACAGATGTAGATTGATGTCAAATTATATAAAATGATTGTACGTGCATCCTTAATACTATTAATAGATAAAATATTCATGAGGCAAATACACATAATATATCTTAATGAATTAGCTATATATTGCGATTGCAAAGTAAAAAAAACTTAGAATCTGATACTGTTCACAAGATCTGATTGAAGACTGATACAAGATCTTGATTGCAAGGGAGTCTAAACAGGAAACTAAAATAATTTAGTTTTTAATTTAACACTAAAAAGATTTAAAAATGAATCGTAAAAACGATTAAATAATTAATCATTTATAAGGAATGATTAATCAATTTATGAGAAAAATTGTAAATAAAAGAAATACAATAAATAAAAGAAATACAATAAATTTAGTGTCCTACAATTATATAAAACGTCTGTTCTTTTCAGAATGAACAGTGCAAGAAGTTCAACTGAAAAGGAGACAGATTAAGAATCAGAACTCGCAAGCTGTGCGAGTTTTTCGATCGCGACATACAAACTGGCACGGTAAACGGCGGATCAATCACGACGTACAAATTGCCAGCAGCGCGTAACATTGCGAGACCTAATCTCCACGATCAAATTTATCCGCAAGATGGAAAGCAACAGGGCACAACGTGTGAGGGGAAAGAAAAAGAAATAGCGGCGAGCACGATCGCGTTATCGACGCTTCGTCGACTCTTTAAATCAGCGAAGGTAGGTAGGCAAGACCGAGGGATGAAGCGTATAAGTGAGAATGGATGAGAGAATACTCTTTTCCTTTCCTTGTCTCCTTGGCTCTTTCTTTTCTTTTTCCCACTCTCTGTGACGAAGAGGGGACACGCGCATGCAGATCACGTCGGTTGTAGCCAAGTGATAGCGTATCTGTGGGCGGCGCGTGCGTGTGGTCCTTCTATGTCCCCTCAGTTCCCCGCCTTATTCGGATCTTTCCTCGCTTCCACTATGCTTGAAGATATACCCTTTTTCTCCATTCCGAATCATCGTGAGTGCTACGTTCACTTTACAAATATTCCCCCCCCCCCCTCTCCCTCATTTCTTCAATTTTGCACGTCAATTTTGTTGATATAATACATAATTGGCCGAGAAAGTTCAACATATTGCTTCCATACTCATTACGATACGATCGTTTTAATTAGAAATGTGTGCCGTCTAACACTGACAGTTCGTATCTGTAAAGTGATCATACACTCGCCCACGTAGCCACTCTATATCGTATCGTATAACCGTTAAATTCTATAATCTTCTCCGGCGCGATATTTTTCTTGGATAATGAAAGAAGGTATGATGATATATCATCTGTGTGCAAATTATTATGCGAACGCTTTTCAAATAATTTCTGTTAATCGTTTATGGATGCGTAATAATTGACCTGAAGCAAAAGAGTAATTTTCGAATGTAACTTGAATTTTATAAAATCACATGCAAATTTTTTTAAAACATACGAAAATATACCTATAATTTATTTGAACGTGACATCGATATTACGAAATTTATTACGATATTTCTTTGAAAATATTTGGATTCTAATAAAATATTGCATGTCCAAAGTTTCCTCCATTTTGCTTCGAGTTAAATATTTTCGGTTAATATTGACTTATTTATCTCTATTATCATTTTCAAGGCGTGTCAAGCATATCCTTTGGAAGGTCACAAATTAAAAGAGGCAGAGAGTTAAGCGATGGTTACTATCAAGAATTCCGCAGGCGCGACGCAGAAGTCTCCGCAGAAGTGCAGGACAAATAAGCGATACTTCGAACGAACGTGACACAAAGACTCTCATCGAGAAGTCATTCTGGTCGCTTTCAGCGAGAGTTCAGGACTCGCCGTTCCCTGGCGACGTCTCCCGCGCTCCTCCTCTTCGTCTTCGTAACTCCCATATGTATATCCTGACGCCGTAAACACGATTTTGCCAATACGGAGTTTTGCGGTAAAACGACGGGCCGTAATTCGCGGTAAAACGTCCGCCGGTAAGAATTTATGAAAGCTCGCCCGGGAGTCCGGGTTTACGTGCGCGGGCAAGCATATACACGGGCAAGCTGTAGCCGCCGTATGCTTCATTCGAGACGATGAGCGGCAGTCGACCGGTTGCACAGGATTCTTCTTATCGACGCGAGAAGGCCCGTCTTTGGATATACCTTCGGGATCCGAAATAGCGTCGTTGGGGCCCACTGAGCCCACCTCCACCTCCACCTCTTCCCGGCACCTTCGAGAAAAGAAACGTAACTCTAGACGTATCGCGGTGTCATGTCCTGCGCACCTGGCGGCCCCGTTCTTTGTAACACAATACACACGTTTCGTCCTCCTGCTCCTCCTCCTCCTCCCCCTCCCCCACCTCCTCCTCTTTAACTTCTCCTCCAAGCTTACCGCTGCCCTTTTGTCTCTTCTTCTCTCTGGCCCGTCATCAGCTTATACCTAGCCTGGATATGTGGAACGGATAAAAAAGGAGGAGGCAAAAATCCTGGTTTAATACCAGGGGGATTGGAATTTTCGGTCGGGCTGACGTACTCGCTCGAAAAAACCTGTTTAAGTGAACACACCGTAACGTCTGATATATCTAAGAGTCGCACAGATGAAGATTTAGACAGTTAAAATATTTCGCGACTATATATAGCAAAGAGGTCTGTTTTGCGTGTGATAAATTAAACGTGTGCCGCACACTGGTTTTTTTGAGAAATAAAAAAATTTTGAAGGGAATAAATAAAATCGATGGCATTAATAATAAATGTGATGATATTTCTCGCTCAAATTGATCCTTTCTAATATTTTTTCTATTAAAATTTCTATTCAAAAGCCTCGAATAATATTTTACCTATAGAAATCCGATTTCCTATAATAGTAACTCCAATTAAATCCGATTTGATTTAGCTATCATTTTACTGCGCAAGAGGCGAGGAAAATTAAGTGAGGGTACAGACGACTGTGAGTTAAAAAATAATAATAAATGTTTATTTTACACACGTGAACGAACAGAACACAATGGACACGTACAGTAGATACCGTTTAAAAATGGAGACGACTATACGTTATTCAAGAGAGAGAAGGTACCTACTACGTATCGCATACATAGAATTACAAACCTAAATATACACGAATTCGTATATCATTATCGTGATGTACATAACAATGATTACGCTCTAAACGTTAACGATGATAGATAGTGCAGGCGGATAGATACGATGTGAGTCAGAGGCTCGAATACGTGCAAGAGATCGAAATCCTGACCGTACTGGACCATGGACCGTGGCTCAGATACGACCGAATCAACCGTCGGAATCGATCGCACGTCGAAGTCAAGATCACTGCGGCGTTATAATAAATGGATGTCGATCCGTATCGTTGGCAGAAAGCTCAGGCAAGATTTTGTTCCGATGACCGAAGAAAAATCGATATCCATATATTAAGACGTCTCCTGAAGGACAATGGTACTTGAACCGGAAACAGGTATTCCCGATGGTGGTGGCGATGATGGTACTCCCAAATTGTGCGTCAATGAGTGTCTCCTCAGATCACAATTCCTACGGAAGACTTTGCCGCAGGAGGCGCAATGATAAGGCTTGATATCCGTGTGTGTGAGAAGATGAGTCTTCAAATTGCTCCTCTGATTAAAACTCCTGGCACAGACGGGACATTTGTGCGGCGATTCCTCCATATGCAGAATTTTATGAACAGCCAGTGTCCTGCTCTGGCAAAATCCTTTGCCGCATTCAGCGCATTTAAACGGTTTCTCCTTGCTGTGTATATACCTGAAATACAGGAGGAAACTTTCCGGTTTAAATCTTACGCTTAAATTTCTCTTTAAATTATTTACTTTAACTATATTTTTTAAAGTCAGAATACTCAAAACTGTAATTTATAAAATTATAAAAGCGCGATTTTATATATATATATATATATATATATATATATATATGTTTAATATTAGAAATTGAAAGGAGATAATAAAATAATCATCGAGTAATATATTATTAACTTAATTAACATTATTATTACAGGTAAGGACTACAATTATTGCAACGGCAAAGATATGAATGAATGAATGTATCATGACACGTTGACCATTAAATATAATATACACGTCATTCAATCATCGTTGTAATTACGCGAGGTGGAAAAGGCGTACCATGAATTTGTCCGTTCGTAAATCGTACGATGCTTGTAATTAATGGCGACGCGATAAAGAGATAAATACGCGCGGTCTTTAAATCTTCCATCATGAAGGGAATAAATTTGGTAAATAATCCTATACCGTCATCAAAGCTTTTATGCGCTTAACGTAAATTTAATTCAATTTTCTTTTACGTAACATATTATTACAATATTTAGTTCTTTCGCATACACTGGAGGTTATAAATAAATTCTACTAAAATGATTATTTTAATCATGTGCGATCGAAAATGTTACAATGACGTAACTTGAAATTTGTTGTTCAAACCATAAATTACACTCATAAACACACATATGCATTTAATAATAAACACAATGCAAATATTTATGTATATAATGAAAAATCCGATATAAAAAATTTTATTAATGAAAATATAATTTCAAAAAAATTCATAATTTTGCTTTTTATTATTCATTAATTATAATTATATTACTATTGTTTCATCACCATTGAAATTATTTTAAACGAAAAACTTCAATAATTAAATAATTCAAAATTTAAATAATTAATTCAATTAACGTTCTCCATTTAATCAAGTCAGTTATTTCAGACATTCAACAGTAAAATAAAAAAACCTGCGCGATCGCATGTTTTCACAAAGAAAGATCTAATCGGAAGATTAACGTCTCCCAGGTGAACAGAGCCTATTTACCTGTGATCTCTGAGATGATCCTGCCGTCGGAAAGCTTTGCCACATATGTCGCACGAATACGGCCGCTCGTCGGTATGCGTCCTCTCGTGGATCAACAGATTATAGCTCTTCGTGAACTGCCGGCTGCAGAACTTACAAATAAACTGTTTCTTGGGTCTGGACGTACGGCAAGTCCTTGGTACACTCGAGTCCGTGATCGAAGCATGTTGCGCGGACGAGGAGGAGGAAGACGAGGTGGACGAAGCCGAGGAGCAACCCGAGGAAGTTGACGATGCGAAAGATGTTGGGACGGTCAAGGATCGTGAGACCGTCGTCACCGACGTGCTTGCGCGATTCCCTTCGGATATTCGTCGCAGGAGCAACTCGTGATTCGCCGAGGAGGAGCTTGTTCCGGACGCCTCGCACAGCAGGACCTCGTCATCTTCCGCTAGAAGCGCCAGATCCTCTTCGGTGTCGGTCACAAAGTCCAGCCGTGCCTCATCTTCCTCGCTGATTGCCGAAGCGGCCGATCGGAGCAGCTGATCGGCTGTCAGATGGTCATTCTTGACTGCTGTCGGGCTCAGGGTCGCGTCAACATTCGCGTTCAATGATGAACACCTCTGATTACCAACGACGGTCGCGGTGGCGCTCGCGGTTTGCGCGACGCCGGAAGTCGCGCCGCTTGCATGAAGACGATGAAGCGTCAAGTACGTCTCCAGTGCCTGGAGATTGAAAGCCGCAGCGGCGGCGTGTCCCGGTGGCAGGAGCGCCGCTCGCTGCAGAGCCGAGAGGAGGGCACCCTGAAGCCTCAGGGCGACACTCTGGAGCGCTAGATTAGGTAATTCGGTGCCCGCAGCGAGACCGGTGACATCAGTCTCCTGTGAGTCTGCCGTAACTGTGACCGATGAAGTCGACGGCGAAGACGAAGTGGACGGCACCATTACGAGGGCCCGTTGCTCCTGCTCCGGTTCCTGATGTTCCTCCTCCTGCTGCTGTTGCTGCTGCTGCTGCTGCTGCTGCTGCTGCTGCTGCTGCTGCTGTTGCTGCTGCTGTTGCATCCTCCACCGTCGTTCGAATCGTCCCGGATTAGCCTCTGGAACGCGCGCCTGCCGTATTTCGCCGATATCATTGGCAAGGTGATCGGAAATTCCTAATTTGTCCTAATTTGATTCAGATAAGTATTGCAACGTGGATACGTGCCGGTATTCTTCCGGTATCCTGCTAAATTCTCCGTGTTGATTTCACCTTTGCACGACGTTGCCGAACCCGGCCACGCGTTTACATATTTTTCGTCAACTAATTGTCAGTTCCCGAAACGATTGTTCCTGTAGGCACGGTGCTCGAACACGAAAACGGGAAAGAGGATACACACACACGATGCTGGCGGTGCGAAGGCGCCCCGAAGACTGCTCCTACCTGCCGCTGCTGGGTACTGCTGGTGGAGCCACCTGGTGGCAGGTATCCGAGTCAAAATGGGCCTGTCCGTGGGGAACGGGCCCCGGATTCAGGAGAGAGAGCCGTGCCACAGCTGGTCCGCGTGCGACGGCCCGCCGGTTTCGACGATACGAGACCGGCTGCATGATCTTAACGTGGGCCGCTACGAGTTGCGACTTGCGTGCCGCAACTCGCAACGGCGAACACGCATTCGGAGACGCACGCGCGCGCGTGTGCGAGGGATATCCGGAAACGTGAATCGCGATCGCGATCAACAGCTGTTTAACCCGCGTGTGTTGTCTTCGCGAAACGCGCGTTTCTCATTGCATTAGAAGCACAAATATGCAACAAACATTTTTATTTATGCAGCTATACAGAAAAACCGTTATGCTAAAGTATCTAAAAATTTAGCTGAGTACAGAACTGAAAATAATTCCATAGAACTTTCAAAATTATACAATGTTTAAGCTTTGATGAATGCTGCAAAAGATTTTAACGATCAGTTTGAACGATCTACATAATTTTGATAGTTTAAACAAAATATTTTCGGATCTGCATAGATTTTTCAGCAAAATTGTTCTCCATGAATCAGAGATGAAATTGTGATTAGGAAGAATAAAGAAGAATATAATTAAAAATAATTCAAAAATAAAAATAACTCTGTAATAAAAGGTTTCACTAATAATTGATTCACTAATAATTCCAATTCAGTTATTAAATTTACAACTTTTTGTCATATATAACACTTGTAGGCATTACAATTTTGAAAACTACTATTTTTATATTGTATGTTATACTTTTTGTAATCCATCAAATATGTGCTTTTATTAATTTATATATTATATTCCAAATAAAATCCGAAATCAGTTCTAAATAAAATTTTAATCGTTTTTTCAAACTTTAACTTCATTTCTAAACAAAAACAATTATATCCTAAGTAAATTGTGTTGCTTGTAATGAGATATTTGTGTAAAACAATCTAACGATTTTTAAAAATAATGTATTTTCTCGGAAAATAATTTTCTTTTAACAAATTATGATCAATATATGTTTTATATAAAAACTGATCTATATATAATTATAATTTATTTTTCGATTTAATATATATATATATATATATAAATGTCAATTAGATCAATATAAATTTCATTTTAAAAACGCGTCTTTTACATATAAGAATAACATTCATGAATTCCAAGAATGTTATTAAATGTTTATGAAAGAAACCTGATAGACTGCTTCATGCATTTCGAAGATTGAACTCATTAAGGGTAAACGATCTATATATATATATATATATATATATATATAATAGTAGTACTTAGTTAGTTTTAATTATCTACTAATAGTAGTGTAAGTAAAGTAGGTAAACGGTAGTAGTAGTAAGTAAGTTAAGTTAACGTGTCGTCGGAA
>NW_012130072.1:287018-290003 GCF_000143395.1 Atta cephalotes
CGTCTCTCTCTCTCTACTCTCTCTCTCTCTCTCTCTCTCTCTCTCTCTCTCTCTCTCTCTCTCTCTCTCTCTCTCTCTCTCTCTCTCTTTCTCTCTCCGCTCCTCCCCCTTCTCTTTTTTCTTCCTCGACATAGAGACGCCGAGGAGAGCCTCCGCACTCCTTTCCCCCTCCTCTCTCTCTCCCTCCCTCCGCGCGTTCGTCTTTTACTCCCCTTTCGTAACTTCGATGCCCTCGCGAGTCCGACTTTCCCCCCTTTTCGTCCCCCCTCTGCCCTCCTTTCCTCCCTTCCCCCTCCGCGTCTTCACGTCTTCTCGCTCTTCTCTCTTCTCGGTGAAGTCCTCCTCCGCGAAAGTTGACAGGCTCTACCCAGTTAATCAAGTAGCGAGTTAATTGCCCGGCTAGAACATAATACGCGCCCGCGATATACGCGGCACTTTATTTGGACATGCTGACATGTAACGCGCTGCTTTCCGAACGAAGTTCTATGTCAGATGAAGCGGGACGTCACAACGATCCGCGCTCATATCTTACGTCGTTTCATTGTGTTTCCCCGTGTCACAACGTATTAACATGCGCGAGTCATAACGTAGTGATGTCAACGCACTCGAGATTGTACGTGCCTTCGATACGACGGGTATCAAGTGAAATTTTCACACGGCAAATATAATATATTGTGTAAAAACGACAAATATTACATGCTTTGTCTCATTATTGCTACGAAACTTTATGTTCAAAATTTTGATCCTTGTAATTTTCTTATAATTCTCTTTTCACTTAATTACCAAGTCTTTATGGCAGACATATTTATTATAAAAATAATAAGGCTAAAAAATGAGTAAAATTAAGATGTACGTTATTTTTAAATATATCTTAATTTTGCTCGTTTGTGTTTATTGTCTTGATATTACTTTATAAATATGAGTCATTCTTTTTATTAAAGACATTATTATGGGATTATTCCTATATTTATAAAATCAAAAGTTATTACGTTTTTATAGAGGTTGAAAACTTATCTGAAGAAATTTTATTTTATAAATGCGCTTTTATTTCTTATTATAGAAAAAAATGCCTTTTTAAATGGTTATTTATGCATTGTTAGAGAAGAATAGTGTATGTAGTTATTACATCCGCAGTCAAGCGTATTATTGCGAATAATTCGACAATGCTTAGAGACCATCAATCGATTTTATATGTCAGAAAATTTTCTCGTCTGTGCTCTTTAACTCCAGAAGGCAAAAGGTTATAAGTGGCGTTCAACATCGATAAATAAAGTAACGCGGCGTGACATGAGAAATTCCTTGCGATCGGCGACCTGCGCTGAATCGAAAAGAAAGGGTCCGAATCACTGTCCTCCGGTCGATTCTAACATGCTTAACACACTTAACGATGACACGAGCGAGGCACGTGTACGCAAGCATTATAGAAAGTATTGTACTTTGAAAGAACGAGGCGAAATTTACGAAACTGACGGTGTGTATTTAATAATAATATTATCTCTTCTTGAAATTACTTTTAAGTTTTTTTTAAAAATTATACAATTGTATTTGTATATTCGCACATAAATAAAAATATTACTAACAATATGCATTAAACTGCATCAAGATCCGCTTTGACCAAAAATAGCAGTATTCTCTTATTCGTGTGTTTAAATACTTTTCAATCTATTTCAATATATTTAATATTCAATATTATTACATTCGTAATTTGAAATAAATTTCAAATTCATTTTATTAAGCGTGATGTACAATAAATTAATTGTAATTAATATTTGGTGACAAAATCACGAAATAACAATTGGTTGTCTATATCTCTTTTCTGAGATATTTCATACTTGAATGACGTAACAATGAAGAAAGCAGTTTCAAATGTATCGTCTTAGAGGTTCTCTTCGGTTAGCAAGCACCATCCACTGCCATTCAATTTGCTCTTGTTTCCTCAATGCGGTGAAGCGCAGAGGGAGGCCGCGACATCCCGCCGCGTAGATAATTAGATCGCTACTAAGCACCTCCACTTTCACGCATCTTCACCTCCGCGGTTGCGTACAGGCACTTGTTTCTCTCCTTGTTTTCCGCCTCCTATCCCCCTTGGATACGAGTTCTCGCCCCGTTTGTTTCTCTTTGACTACATGCGCGTTCACGGCGCGTTCACGGCGTGATACAACCAGTCCCCTTCGCCTCAATGTGATAAAGGAAAACACGCATCGTTTCGTTTGACCACGTGATTGCAATGGTTACCCCTTTCCCCATCTAGCGTCTTCTCACCCGTTTTAATTTCTCTTAAAAATACTTGAAAGTACCTGCATAATATTTACATAATTTTGCTTGCGTCAATACAATTGCATTTATATAATTAAACCATTAGAGTTTTTCAACCGGCACGATAAAAAGAAGCGAAAAAATTTTAAAATAATTAAAAAAGTGCATAAGGAGTGAGGTAATATTTTAAAAATTACCGAAATTATATTCACTAACATTTTAAACAAAGCGATATTATTTTTTAAACATTAAAATACAAATTAAAATTTTACTGTTTATTTCTGAATCGTATTAATGGTGATAATATCATATTAATGATCTGATAATAAACGTGCTATGCTGAACATTGAAGCGCATGCACTTAATAATGTATCTTAATAAATTTTTATTTTATCGTTATTTAACAAATTCGTGAATTAAAAAACGCTCTATTAAACTTATAATATTGCTTAATATATTAATATCGCTGAATAATAGTAAATTAATATAATACAACGTGTTGAAGAAGACTTATCAAATAAACAATATCTAAATCCATGTTTATTTTTTCTAGTTAGTCTAAAAATTCTTAGTTTTTTATCTTGGTTTATTTCATTTATTAAAATACATAGAAAGTTTAGTAATAAAGTTACTTTTTTTTATTAACATTGACATTTCTATTTAATTGTTGAACTTGTTATGGAATGTTTTATATAATAATCACTTCTTTCTCTTTCTCTCTCTCTCTCT
>NW_012130072.1:291377-297790 GCF_000143395.1 Atta cephalotes
GTTTATTATTAATAATACTACTTCTTCTTCTTCTTCTCTCTCTCTCTCTCTCTCTCTCTCTCTCTCTCTCTCTCTCTCTCTCACATATTATTTTTATAAGTGTCATCTTAGAGTATGATGACAGATGATAAATCCAGACAAAAAGAAGGAACAACGTTTTCACTTCCATACATTGTCACCTATGAAGTTTCGCCTAAATCTTTGCTGCATCTTCTTTCTACCTATTTCTTCTTAGTCTCTTTTCACGTTGCTCTTTTCACTCCTTTGGTCATTCGATTCTTTCTTCCTCTAACCGATTATACGCTCGTTGGTGCCGCGGTATCGCGAGACAGCCAGGACACAAAGAAGTGGAATGAACGAGAGGTTCGAGACGATGAAGAGAGAACAGAGTGCACGGACGTCCGTGGACCCCCCGTCCGGGATCGCGAGATTGATTTGTCCAATTACGTTAAACAATCCCCGGGATAATTCGATCGCCTGGTATCCTGGGACCGTTCGCGAGGTCGCCCAGCTCTCAGCCAACTTTCTGCAATTTGTGAATGTAAATTCCCATTCCCCGATATACACGCATTACACGTCTCACGACGCGAAATTAGCGGATTCGTTGGCCAAACGAGCCCACGAATTTATCGTGTTCACAGGCGCAGATCGTTAGCTATGCTTTTGACTAATGAGCACATCGTGCCTTTCTTGAAGCAGAAAAAAAAGAAGAAACTTGCCACTCAATAAGATAAATGTGTCACCTACGCTACGCGAATTCTACTTCTTTCCACATTAGACATTAGACTCACGAATCTTGCGCCGGAAATCAGGCTATATAATTAACGAGAAGATATCGAGGAAGCGATGATTGAATAGATTGATTTCATGATATATGATCGCTCATTTATTTAATTGAAGCCTTACTTCTTGACAGGCTTATGAGCGATTGTTAGATATTTATTTCGCACGGATCAGTTTGCCGGCAGACTAACATAAGTAAGAATGGTGCGAAAATTATTTTTCTATCGCAAATAATATTAATATTTATATAAATAGTTATATATTAGAAAAATAATGCTAAAAAATAATTACTATAATATTATTTATATATTTTTTTTCATGATATTTTAAAACAATTTATTAACCCTCGATTGCAGTAACGGATCATTTGGATCGCAAGCGAAAAATTTTAGACAGTTGTACAATCTGTATGATTAAGTCCTATGAATACTATAAGATTTTCAATTGTAAGAAAAAAATTGTGAGAATTTGTCGATAGGTATAAAGCGGAGACTCACTTATATTTTATACTTCAAACAAAACGTTTCAAAAAAAAACTTAGATGTAGTTTTTACATCAGGTATAGTTGAGAATTAGAAAAACATGATTGATATTAAAATAGTTCTATTTATATTTATGTCCTATAGTTGCAAAAGAATAATACATAACATGAGAAAAGAATTATTTGTAAAAGAATTATATTGTTTGCAAGATAAATTACGTACTTCGATCAGCAGATCTAGTTATAAATTAGGTATTTCATTAACATTTCACATTGATGTATATTTTCTTCTTTTATGTGCTTACAATCGTAATAGATGCAGCAGTTTTCGATTTTGAAGATTAATATGTTTTTATAAAAAATGTGTATGTCTAGCTATAGGCGAGAGTTATTCAGGGGGAGCAGATGATTTCGGAAATTAAAAATGAAGTGAAAAATGATTTATTCACGCCGCGCCGAGTCGGCGGTGTGACTCCCGCTCTTTTCCAAAGAGTGTGCTCCCTGTCGTGCACCCGCTATATTATTCTACCTCGTGCCTTCGCACTGGCCGACGAAATAAATGTGATACTTTCAGCACTGCCGCCTTGTGAGCTCAGAAAGTCCGTCTCGTTTCTCGCGCATAAATAACATATAACTCCTTCTCGACGAAGGGACCCTTTTCTCGAAGATGAGAAGGTGGCTAGAAAAGGCTTATTCCCTGGGCCTCTTCCATGACTTCGATGAAAAAGAAACAGAGACACCAACTCGAGGAAGGGGTCTTTCGAAGGAACATATCACCAGGAGGCAAAGCGTGATTCCATTAGTCAGAACCTCACCACAATGCATGTTTTAAAGCACCGTTTACACATTCGGACTGCTCTCTTTACAACGTTTGTAAGACACGCGATCTCATTACCATGTGAGTATCACGATTAATTTCTATCGCAAAACAATTTTTCTGAAAGAGATTCATTAGTTTCATAGTATTACGTTGGAATAAAGATTACATTAATAAGCCTTTGCGCGTATAATATATATAAATTTTCGCATATTTTGACGTAATATCTTTTAGTGTTATTTATGTCTTGACAAATTTACATGAGATTGCTCACGATTGATCAAAATCAAAGGCATAATTATTTTTTACAATTGACGTAATAATAATTGATCTATAATTTTTGACATATCTGTCAATATTATAGCAATTGTAGCATTGATAATTGAACTGTTTTTTTTAATAATAAAGTTACTTTAATGATTTTTATTAACATCATTATTATTCTGGCAATAGTTGACAATAAGTTAACTTATTGTGACGATTATTTCGAAAAATGATATCGTTTTGATGTAGCATCGATCATAGCAACATTTTCCAATCCAGCAGAGAAACGAGTTGTCCATGCTACCCTCGGGCGATAATCGCAATCTTTACAAACGACAGAAGGAAGATACGGGTGTCGTGCCCGCAAGGCAGCAGCCGAAAGATGCATCAACAGGCGTTGACCGTATACGGTGTAAACTTGCCTTCAGGAGAGCTGGGGTTACCCCCGAAACCCCTGACGGGGGGTCCGTACACCGGCTTCTCCTTCCTCTTTTTTAAAAGTAAGGATGCCTGTCGCCGATAGTGATTTGTTGAGTATATTTGCATTTTAGATTTAGGCTGCTGCGCCTGTACCGCATCTCTCTGTCTCTCTCTTTCTCTCTCCCTCTCTCAACCCTTCTTCTTCGTATCAACTCCCTATCTCCCGGCCAGGACACATCCTGCCTCTTGTATATGTCTGAGATTTCTCACTCGTTGCCTCCCTCGCTTTCGATTTCTGGTTTCTGGTCAACGCCGCGCGTCAAGAAAAATAGGGAGGAATGGAAAGGAGGAGGCAAGAGATGAGAAAGGGGGAAGGGGGAATTTGGTCGATTCAGGAATGACATTAGTCATATACTATCCCCTTGACTGCTAGCGAGGAGACTTGTTTATGCACGTTTAAAGAATGATTAGGCGACGGCGTCGCGACGGGGGGCGTCTCGCCATCCCTCTTCCTTTTTCTCGATTCACTGTAGTTTCTTCAGCCCGCTTTTATAGTATAATTCTTCCCTTCATTTGCCTTGCGGCCAGTTCGAGCTGTTGAGGAGGTGGCCGAAAATGACCGCACGATTTTGCCTTCTGAACTCGGTTTATGTTGCACGAACTATGGGAGAATAAAGCTGTAAAGAAGATATTTCATTTTAAAATAACAATGAGAGGAACATGGGAAAGTAATTATCCAATTTAGGATTTATCTTTTACAACCTATTATTTTGATTAAATCGACATTAAAATAAAACGTTAAATTTTCTTACGTTCTGTAAAAAAAAATTGAGTAGAAATTTAATTATCAATTGTATCTGTCAATGTATAACTCTTGATAATTCAATTCTAAATATTTTTTGTAAAAAATATATAAATAATTCACAATAAATTATATTTTTTGTAACGCAATCATAAAACGGTAAGTGGATTTTGAACGCTGAAAAATTCGTGCAATTATTCTCAAACTGGCGAGTTAAAATCGGCCCTTTGAAATCCCCGTTTCTTGGGCGGACTTGGTACTCAGCCTCCGGGAAGCTCCAGTTAGCAGTGCCTTTTTATTATGTAACCTACCGTTATTATTAATTTTAGGTTTTTTTATAGTCGTCTGTAGTTACTTGTCGGTTTACTGCTATGAGAAAGATCTCGGGGAGTTCTTTGGAACTTAGGAACGTACTAGCGAATGTTTGTCTTTACAAAAAATTCCCATCAAATTTGTGATTTCTTATCGAATTTTTTGTCAATTGTGATCTCTAACAAACAGGATATCGAACGATAACAAAAACATCATTCATTTTTTATAATAATCAACAAATGTTATTATTCTTATTTTTTTACTTCTAATTACACTTTTCAAATCAGATATATGTGTCGTTTTCCTAGAAAGGGAAAACTTTCCTCTTTTTAGTGACAATAGTTCTTGCCGATCAATACAAGAAAACGATTAGATTACAAATATATAATTCAACTTATTTATGTTGTACGTATACAAAAACTATGATCGAAAGGAGAAAGAAATCGAAAAGGAAACTCGATTCGTCGTGCATTCCACAGGCGCAGCCGTTGAATGACAGATCAATAATTGATCATTATTATCGTATGACCGGGACCTATTGTCGAAGAAGTTCTGCGTCTCCTCCTCCGTCTTATTTTAGACTTGTACCACCAGCCCGGTAACATCCAGAGCCGCGCCCTCCTGCGGGGTCAAATGTCAGTCGCGAGTGTCGCGTTGCATTCCTATGTAAAACTTCTCTTGCACGAAGGTTCGTTTATTCGCGCAATTCTAATTTCACTGGTTCCAAGATTCGCAATTCATTTCTCTTCGTGATCGAACAACGTATATCGGAAGTAATTGCTAATTTGCAAAAGTCACCTGATTATTTAATATGTTGATTTAGACACATCAGTTCTAGCCAAAAATAGAAACGAGCTGATGCCTCGTATTTAAACTTTGATCTTGGATTTCGCAAATTTATATGTTTACGCGCAAATATTTTCCTTATTTATTTGAGATATTAGAACTTTTGAAGTGTCTATACTAAATCACTCGTGTACTCTACTGCGTCCCCGGAATTTTTTGGTCTTGTTCGAAGATGTTCACAAATGTTTGAGGTCGCCAACGCGGTACCGTAACACGCGAGCCTCATCGAGGCGAGGAACCAGGAAACGTGAAAGGAAGATGGTCAAGTTAGGAAGAACGAACCCGCGGCTGGTTTATGATCGTTCAGGGCGAACGAGCTTCCCGGAATGCCCGGACCGTGTAAGCGGATCTAACCGAGCGACGGATCCAACGAGGAACGGAGGAACGAGTGCTCGCCCGCCTGCTCGCGCGACCGCGAGTCCGCTCGCTTGGTCGCCAAGCCGGGAACATCGAAACGCAGGACGTATTGCTCTGTCACTCGCGGACCGCCGATCTATTAGTTATGAATATCGTTGCCCATGGCGATACATGACCGGAGACTGCGTGGTGTTCTCCCAAAAATATGTACCGGACACCCGCATACGCTGGGGCCTCCTCCTCGCACTGGGGGCCATCCCAAAATGTCGCGCTCCTTGGGAGCCAAACTAGTGCTAGAGATTCGTAATGACGAATTAGCAAGTTTTGAAGATGCTGATAAGAATTTTCACTTACTACTTACATTAGTTGTTATTTTGAGCAAGAATTTATTCGCAGTATTTGTATTATACTATACAATACAAATTCTAAAATATTATTAGATAATCAAATTGTTATACTAAAAAAGAGTTTAAAAATATATTTATTGTTATAATATAATTATAAGATAATGGTCATATTTATCGTCATGTAAAAATTGCAATTAATTTAGAAATCTAGGATTCATTTTAACATATAATTAAAAAATTGTTTTATTTAATAATATCATCTTATAGTTATATTATAATAAATATATGTCAGGTAATATGAATGAGCTGTTAATTAATCAAGATATAAGATTTACATTTAGCTAATTTATTTATACATCATTATTCTCATTCCAATCAATTACTTTTCAATACGTAAAAAGCTCGGTGTTAAATGGCTAACAAACGTGCATAAAGTTAAATCATAACTGAAGTCATTACTAATTACCGTTCAACACATATCGGGTAACAAGCAACTTCATGGATCTCTCATCAAGTCCTAACCGAGAACATCTCGAGGATGATCGATATTTTTCGTGTCACTGGTATCCGTCAGTCTCCGTAGCGAGGTAAGAGAGGTAAGAGAGGTGAGCCAGTGTGGAACGTGTGGTGGGTGTATACGTCATAAAAAAGAAGGTACGAGTAGAGAATACCGCGTTGGCGGCGTCGAAGGATACCGAAGAATCGGGAGAGCGAGCGAGCGAAAGAGAGAAAGGCGAGAGGCGGAGGTGGAAGAGGTGGATGAAGGAGTAGACGAAGCAGAAGAAGAAGAAGCGGAGGAGGTGGAGCGGTGAGCGCGGGTCGCCATTAAGCGGACCCCCTGCCGCGCGTGGCCCGCGGCAACCCTTCACAAAAAACTGTAATTGGAAATACTTTTCCTCCTTTTTTCCTGAAATAATTTATGAATCTTCCACCGGTCAGCTAGCGAGGGCCAGCCGCACGGCTTCCAGGCTCTCTCTCTCTCTC
>NW_012130072.1:298464-299562 GCF_000143395.1 Atta cephalotes
AAATACATAATTTACAGAATGTGTTCATATTTAATTTAATGCTGAAATTATATATCAAATCAAGAAACTTCGGTTCTCAAGCAAACAATTGCAATGCCTAAAGAATCTTATTCTTTAATGAGATTCTAATATTACTCGAAAGAAGACTATGAATCGTCATCTGCAATATCACATGAAAGCAATCGCAAAATCGACTCTGAGAGCTAATCGAAGTAACGAATTTATGGGCTCAAAAAATTCTCGAAGGGATGAAGGAGAATATACGAGCAATCGCGGAGGGACGGAGAAAGAACAGGGAGGAGGTGGTGACCGCTTCTTATTTCGTGGTCGAAGATACCCCGCTGCGCTCAGGGTGGAGGTGAGCCCTCTTTAGCGTTTCGCGAGGACCCTTACAGCAGCCTTCGGATGCCGTTATCAATTTGCGTGATTCTCAGGATTTATAATGAAGACGCAATATACGTTTCTTTCTTACTCCTCGTTGAATGCGCGATGTTCTTTCTTTCTCGTTCTTCCTCTTTCCTCCCTGCTTTTGCTCCTCATCGAGTCTCTCTCACCCTCTTCGTCTCTCTCGCACTTGGACAACAGCACGCAGATACCTTCGTCATCGTTACCACCGCTTCGATCAGCCAATCGATGGATGAGCTGATGTCTCACGATGGTAATTATTGCTATACCACCCATGACGATGTCCGCAGTTTTGTGAAGAGGGTGACAACAGCAACCGTGCTTTCATATGTCACTATGAATCTGCATTTAGCGCACGATGAACGCAAATACAGTCAATACAAAAAATGCGTATTCATGTATTATTTCAATGTCTTCTGTAATCTTCTAAAAAAAAAGTTGAATTATTCAAATATAAGAGACAACAATGAAATAATATTTTAAACTTGCAATGGACAAGTTACTCTGAATAATTCTATATCCTTTGATATAATAATATAATTAATCATGTAACGTTATAAAAAATATTTATTCGTTGTTGTCAAATTTATGTCTTGATTCAATTGTACTTAAACAAAACTGCTTCCCAAAATAAATTTAATGTAGAATATGAGAAGAAAAATTACTAATTTATGTATATATATATATATATAT
>NW_012130072.1:300501-320812 GCF_000143395.1 Atta cephalotes
AAAATTTTTTATTATAAGAAAATAAAGATAAAAATACAAGAAGCTATTAAAAATATAAAAGAATAAATGGGTAAAGATGTCACGAGATTGTAGGGCGATAAAATATGGCAACTTGAGTTTCTTCGAAACTATTTTACTACATATAATTTATTGGATGTCATTTCCAATAATATATTATTATTATTATCGCCATCAGATATACCGATCCTTAAGCTAGAAAGTACACAACTAAGGCGATAGGCAGAAAGAATAACTCGCAAGTATAAACGTCAGAACGTTGCTATTCCGGATTTCTCCAGACTAAATGCCGGGTTTGTCGGGTGTCATTGTGTTACACGCGACCTAAGACAAGGTGTTTCGTTTTCTCGCCCGGCTGACAAAAGGCAGCACAAAGAAGTTCTTCGCGTCAACCTTAAGGAAAGATGTAGGGAGTTTAGGAGCCACCGCGAACCTTCTACCGCCCCCTGTCTCTTTCTCTTTCTGATTCCCGCCTCTCCAGAGTCTTCCCTCCCCACCTCCCACGCTTCCGTCTCATTCCCTTGGCGCGGCGTGTGTAAAACCTTTTTCTCCATGAGATGTCACTTATTAATTCTTTCATTCTCTCAGAAGGCAGTAAAATGAATAGCGGGAGTTGGTGCAGGAGTTGGCGCGACTCCGCCCTCCTTGAATCGCCTCGTCTTAGAAGAATTCCTTCGGCAAGAGAAAAGACAGAAGGTTCTCGACAGGAACGGGACGTATCCCGCGGGACAGGCGGTAGATAGGTCAAAGGATCCTTCGGCTACCTGAGCGTCCTTACTAGTGCAGGTAGGTAGATAGGAGTCGCGCGGTCATCTCCTCCTCTCATCATCTTCGTCGTAAGGTCTTTTCACGGATCGCGCTACGATTAATAACAGCCTCTTTTTTCCCTCTTCACAAAGGGGTAAAAAGCGTGCGACGGAGATAATGTGAAGGAGCTGTTGTTTGAGGAAAACCACAAATTTTGAGCATCCGAAGTAGAACAGTTAAAATATGGTAGCGCGGGCTGCATCAATACGTGGACCCCCTGGCGATTACTCTTGGAAATTCTCAAATGGGGCGGGGCGCCAGGAGACTGAACGTCCGATCTGTCTATTTCAACAAAATTTCATCAGAAACGAAAGGTGCTTTATTCTATAAATTCTCCGGTTCTACATTAAAGAATACAGACCGCATTGACATAGATTGAAGATACAGTAAGAATATGTAGATTGTTAGATTCTTGGAGTTTTTGTTAGAGAACAAAACGATACAATTTGCCAATCGTTAAATTTTTTTGTTAGAGAACAAAACGATACAATTTGCCAATCGTTAAATTTGTATAGTAATAAAAAATTTTACTTTACAGATATCATAACACAAGCCTCTCTTTTTTCATATTTTAATTAATTTTTTTCTTAGAACTCAAAAAGATAGTTAAACAGTATCAAAAAGCATAATGAAGATTTTATTATGACATCACAATTTAAAATCTAGTATTGTAATATATTAATAAAATTAATAATATAATATATATTAATATGTATTATTTTATAAATTATCCCCCCCCCCCCAATTAAAAAACAGAAAAAAGATCGTAAGCTAAATTCCAAATATAATAGTCAGCAATTTTCAATGTGGAACACGTTAGTTAGTTACGATTATCATCAAATATTTGATTTTGAGATTATTTTATCACTTATTTTAATTAATCGTTATAAATATATCGGTATAATGAAAATAAATGATAATTTTCAGTTCATTTGAATATAATGATTCTTACAAAATGAAAAATTGCATGCGTAAAGAAGAAATCGAGATATACTTCTCTCGGCACGTTTGCCGACGCATCTGAGATTAGCGGCGAATAATCAAGAAGCAGGTAGTTGTATATATCGGTGGTGGATGAGTAATTTCCAGGGTCTCGTGATCGTGTCCGGGAAGACATGCATCCGCAGAAGATAAAAAGACGAGATGCGGGGCGAGGACGGTGGTGAACGAGGGGGCGAGGGTGTCGCGATTCCCCGCTGAGCGCTGATGGGGCCCTGGGTCTTAGGGGTCTCGGGTGCACGATTTTGGTAATTAGCTTTTTCGTTCAGTGCCAATTACGCGGCGACTGATTTACATAAGCCGGCCGACGGCGTCCGCTCTTAGATTGTGTAGAACAGGCTAATGAAGGCTGCAACTTTGCATCTCGAAGGAAACGCCACCTTCATGTACTCACTGTGCTACAAAGTTCGAGGCTTGAACGCTACACACAAAGAACATTGCGAATTTTTGTTATGAGCAAGACATTATAATTCATAAAATATTATAATCAAATTTAAATCAGAATAATTTCGCATTTTGTCACAGTTTCGTGAAACAAAACCTTTTATCATTTAATGTGTTACAATTATACGTGTAACAAGTTTTCATGAATACATTCAATTCTTTAATGATTAAGCTTCGATTGTATTTTATTTTCTTGTTGCTTGAGATAAAAACTCAGTATACATCAACTAACAATAATATAACATAAATGTTATAATTTCCTACTCACCAATGTAACATGTTACGTCGAATGTATGTTACATTACATTTATATTGTTGAGTGAGAAATTATAATATTAATGTAATGTTACTGTTTATCAGGGAGATTCACGTTTTATTCGTTTTATCATTATTAACAAAAAAATTATAGAAATTCATTTTATATACTTGTATGTTTCAATGACACTTTAAAGCGCCATTGATCTCGAAGAAATTATAGAAAGATTACTTGAAAAGAAACACTCGTTTCTTTGAAATAACATATGGACGTATAAAGCAGACTAATGAATCGGGTTTGACCTTTGATGGATATCTTCCTGCGTCCAAGGTGACCAGTCAGGCCCACAGCTGTCGATTCCGTGGGGCAAATAGTTACCAGAAAAGGAGGTTGCCACCGGATCACCAGGGACGATGGTGTCCCGCTGCGTAAAATTGTCTTTTGCCTTCCGCTGACCGCGACTCTCTCAGGTCGAGACTGAACCGTGTAATTATTCGAAGGCTCGTAACTTATATCCATGTCATGCGGATAGTGAATAGCCGTGAAAGAATCGAACATAACGGATCGCTGCTCTTTCCCTGCTTTCGAACAGAAATTATTTAGCGTATGATCGCGCAGCTATCTTCTTATTTAGTTTTCTTTGATACTTCCGAACGAATATCAATATTTTTGCAGCACATGAAATAAACTGTTTAAATCTCAATTTACTACTTATATAATTCTAAATACTTTATTTATATAAAAGGATAATGTATTTGTAATTCTGCTTATATAAATATATACATAATTGATATGTATATATATATATATATTAATACTTTCAATCCTTGAACAGAATCTTTAATGCTTAATAATAACAATTTTTTTGAATTTTATAAATTAATAATTAAACTTTAATAATATTATATTATATTTCCTGCTTTGGTAGCATAAAATTATGTCTCAAAATCAAATAGCTGTTACGTGGTTCAAAAGCATATAAACGTATATAAAATTCACAAAAATTATTATTAGGCATAACATCCCAAATAATCCAAAACGTTAATATTTATATATTCTGAATTTTAATTATTGTATACATTATAAGCATAAATGATGTTCTAGTATAAGATAAAACTTCTAAAAAGTCGCATATCGCTTGCGATACAATGAGCGCGTAGTAAAATAAAAGCTGTCAACAGCTTCGCATCTAAAACAGAATATTTCAACAGAAATGTTCATCAGCGGGCCAAATGACAGGAAGAGCTTGACCCCCCATGATGCATTAAAGAGTGCGTAGTTAATTTGCATGCGATATGATTTTCTCGGATTGTCCATGTAACATCAACAAAGCATTCAGTAGCGAATAAAAGATTGCGGGTGTCCGGGCGGTCGGTGCACCATGAAACCTCGTTGGCGTCGATCTGAAGAAAAGGTAATTACCGATGAATTCTCGAGGACCTCTAGGCTAGATGAGGCCATCAACGCACAGCGGGGAATCGCGACACCCTCGTCTACCTCCTTGGCCGTCCTCGTAAGAACAGGGAGAGAGGAACCCATATTACTCATCCATATTTGCTTCCTCTCTTTTTATCCCCGGTATCCTCTCTCCACTCATTCGCACGATCTTAAGCCCAATTTTCACAAAGCTTCTCGAAGCTTATTAATTGATAATTTTTAGTTTATTTATTAGCAAAATAATAGTATATAAAATTTAGAATTTTATAAATTACTAGCATAAATCTAATGTATAAATTTACGTTTACATGCTACAGAAATATGTATGTTGTTTAATAAAATGATGAAGGGGGAAAATTCCTTTCTTTATACGCTATGAAATGGACGACAAATGTTCACCGCACATTATGGGTGTATGTTAAGAGAGATGTTTAACTATCGCATCGTATTCAGCCAGTGATTAATAAAACCGATTAGCACTTCTTCAAAGGCTCGCGCGATGTAGAACTGTTTCATGAAGCATGTTAGAGTCGCATCAACTATTTCAGTGTGGATTAGCCTTTATAATGTTTCTAGCGAAGCAGTAAGGCAGCGACGGAGAATCTGAGTGCCGTCCTAATTCTTCTGCCGTCACGCGCTTTTATGATACCGACATAAAATTTGGATTCCACTGCGAGAGAGAGAAGAGAGAGACACAAGCCGGCGGCTTGCTGCAAGATGATCGTCTTCTTAATTATATCGGTGGGTTCCTCGATATCGCTCGTAATTCAACGAACATCGTCAAGGCACCTACGTGAATCTCTCTCAACGCTACGAGTTGAATTTTTCTCTTTAACTGATCTTTCCGTCAAACGTCATAGACTCGTGGGCCACCCAAATCTCATATTCTTTCAAATATAAGTTAAAACCCCCTTACTGATGCTGGAATTATATTACTGAGGTTGGATATAAATAATATCTGGTTAAGTTTACATGATTATTTATTCCGTTCCCACTTTTTTTCTTTTCTATAATGTTTTTTCTTTTTATCATCTTTATTTTCTTTCTTCTGTCTTTATTTGAAAACGGCTTGATGCAAGATCCTCAAAATATATTTATGATTTTTTTTTATAAATTTTTACAAATTTATGCTAAAAACGAATAAGAAAAATAAAAATTTTTATTTACGATATATATATGTATATATGTATAAGTATTTTTAAACTTTCTAGCATTTATTATAATATATTTTTATTTCCTAAATTATAATTGCAACGTCATATTAATTGTTTATTACAAAAATAAATAATGAGCAAAAATAATTGTATCAAAAAACTATTATATTGGGTTGTCCGGAAAGTTCATACCGACTAACCTATATAATTTAATAAATGTTTACTAAAGTTTAAATCTTCTGCGTTTCAATTTTCCTTCAAAATCGGCACGAACTTTCCGGACAATCCAATATTATCCAATATTATTTTGCATCGCTCATTTATTACATTTCTTTATATATCATATTATAACACAATATATTAAATAAATATATACTCTTTTATATTGTTTTCTGAATCGCCTATTAATTTAATTTTGTGTGTTTTTTATATTATTAGATAAAGCAATTACTTCTTGGTTATCATAACTATCGAATCCATGTCTGACCATCTACTGACTATATCCCTTAGCTTATCGAAATTCTTTCTATCCTAACAATTTTGTACTTCTTTTCCGTTATCATATTGCTAAAAATTGATTATTTATTATTTACATTTATTTCAATGCACATGCCTATTTGTCCTAAATTTAAAGAACTACTGTTACTTATAAAAGTTAAAATCAAGTTAAGGTAGCATTTGTTTAAAATTTTTAATGGTATAAATAAAATTTAATAAAACGTAGTATTATAATTTATTGATGACCTTTCTATTTATTTCTTATCAAAATTTTAATGCTTGCTAACATCGTATTCACTGTTGTTAAACAAACTTGAATAAAATTAGAAATTATTCTATATATAAACTATAAAGTATCTCTCTCTCTCTCTCTCTCTCTCTCTCTCTCTCTCATTTTTTTCACTTTTTCAAATAAAGATATAAATCAGAACTATAAATATTTTATTAATAGATAGATTTTATTAATATATTATCTACAGAAACAATTAAATTATTATCATTAAAAATAATTAAAAGAATAACTTTCATAATGTACTTTAAAAAATGCATTTTCAATATTTTTAAAACAACATTTATAACAGTTTTGATCAGAATTTTATTGCAACTGTCTTGTTTTGAATTCTATTCTATTTTTTTTTTAACTCAAGATTACTACAATGTTTTGCGTCAAATACATTTTTCGCTTAAATATATTCTATCATAAGAGAAATGCTACAGTTTTATTATTAAGTATTTATTATTGTCTTTTTCGTAATTTATTCATGTAAATAATTATATCTAAAATATTTCCATAAAAATCTTTTTTTTATTTTATTGTTTATAATAAATTTATAATAAAGTAATAAATTATGTAGCTTAAAAATGATTCTTAATGGGTATTTAAATAGATTCGGACATTACACCTATCCAGACAGGTTCGTACAAAAGATCGTGTTCGCGCTCATGGTGATCATTTGCGAAATAACATGTTACCAGCACGACAAACGTCCAACGGCGTTGATTCCACGGGACAATTTTATCTTCGATGAGTTGCATGGTCTACCTCCTCCATCCCCACGCGGTTACGTTCGACTTAACGCATTGAGAAAGGCAGGGAATCGGGTGAGGAGAAAAGAACAGCGCGGATAAAAAAGAAATAGGAGGGAGAGGCATAAGAAGCGGGAAGAAGGAAGGAAGGGAAAGGGCGAGAGTCATATCCGCGGAGGTCATCGGGCCTCAAAGAGACAATTAATGTACCGCGGACACAATGGCGGACGAATGGTCCATTGTCAGGGCTGCGCGAGAAACGAGTGTCCCCGCAGCGTCTCGGTCTCTTCTCTACCTTGGGAGAGAGATTCTTCGAGTTTCGTTTCGCGCGTGCACAAAGGTGCGTAGAGTCGATCTTGAGATGGTCGGCAACCTGTGATACCTGTGGAAACTCGGGTGTCTATTGACGATGTTATTTAACCATATGACGTCCTCCTCCTCCACGTGACGCGTAGATTTGCGTAACAGGTAGAACGCGTGTCCTAAACGTTCCGATTTGCGTCTCCTGTACTTTAAGTCCATCCCTCTGACTGATCGATTAACCAAACGCGAGATGGATTAATTAGTTTAAACACAATTTTCAAAATTCCAATCATACCAATTATCATGAGTATACTCAGCATTTCAATCAGGGTAAGGAAGGAAGGGGCAAATATTTATCTTCAACAAAACTTATTAAGTCTTTCGTCTGCAATTATATTTTTATTCCCTCTGCGCAATCCAAATTTTGTTACTATTTTAGGCTTTTAAGAAACGTAAAAAATTAAGAACTGCTTTTCAACATTTCTATTATTAAATAATTTTTTAACGAGATATTTTAGGAAGAGGAATTTGACTCTGCCTTCCTTTATCTCGGAAAAATTTGAGAGTGAAATTTTGCTTCAAGAAAGACTCAGATTGTAGAGAGAGAGATAGAAGGTTTTAAAATACTTACATTAAAATCACGAAATTTTTTACCAAATCTTTACCCACATTTTTCTTACATATATCAGTCATGTATATTACTTTCAATGCATTTAATTATTTCAGTTGCATTACACTATTATCATTCATAAAAAAATCAAATTCGAACATATATATTTTAAAGTAATTAAGTTTATTAACATTTTTCAAAATTTCAAATATTCGAATGCATAGATATATGTGCTCTATTAGTCCTATATGTTAAGTATAGCACTACTATTATTGCGGACAAATATCCCGATAATACATCTTAGAATACTAATTAGGCGAAGTAATTGGCAATCGTGAGCACATTGTGATTTGTATATTTGCAAGGTTTCGACAAAAGACCAATTGGAAATCAGTTTGCTCAGTCACGCGATGAATTAAAGGCAAGACCCAATGCTAGTTGGTTCATAAAGCCGTGAACCCATGTGTTGTCGAGTAGCGTGGAAAACGAAACTCTCGAAACTCTCTTACGTCGATACAGCGCGACGACACCCGGTACCCCGTCATCCCGCCCGCGGCTCGTGACGCATCTAATAATTGACTTCGTTGAAAATCGCGCTCCGCGACGAATCCTTCCTCCTCTATTTCTCTCCCTTCGCTCTCGGTCCTTTTTTCCCCCGCGTAGAAACCGCATTGCCGCCTCTTGGTTTGTAGCCCAAAGACGTATTAAGAAAGAGAGAAAGAGAGAGAAAGAGAGAGAGAGAGGAGGGAGGAGACGCGACTTCACCGCTCCTTTTTTCTTGTCTCTCTTTCGAGGGACGTCTTCCGAGCGCCGTCTTTCTCGCCGAGCGTTTCTCTTCACCCTTTATTCTCCCCCCCCCTCCCTCCCCCCGCCGCCTCTTCGGTCAGCGCGATCCATTGAGCCCGCCACGTGGGAACCCGGGTGATATTTTTACGTTTCGCCATTCACGTGGAACACTATAACAGATTGTTTCTCGGAAACGCGAGAGTGGGGAACTTCCCTTCTCGTGAGGTGTCCCGTGAATGTCGTGCATGCATGGGGACGTGTGTCTTTACCACGTGTGGGACCACGTATCCACCTACCGGCTAATGACGCGGGTGAGAGCGTGGAGAATGATCATAAAAGTCTCACAAGTGGGTCGTTTTGTCTCCACGCTGTCTCAGTTCCTTTCTTCCTTTCTTCCACGCCACACCGGGCGTGTGTTTCGTTCCCGTCTCCGTGGCGACGATCTATTCGCGGTCGTCATCAAAGACACCGCGAGCCATACGATTCGATCGATCAACTCATGCTTTCTTTTCTTTCGATACTTTATTATTATGATAATGCGTGGTTACGTCTAATTGTACGGTTGTCCGTGTCGCATAAAAAGGATACGATTAATCGCGGCAATGTCAAATCGTTCTTCTCTTGGGGGGTATCGTATATTTTTCTTTATTTAAGAAAATAATTCGATCCATGAGTTACCAAAAAATTGTAAATGTGAACACTAAACCAGAAAAGAAACGTGTGTATCTATAATAATCTTTCATGATCAAATTTCGTATCATTAAAAAATTATTATTTATTCATATATTTGTCATAGGAAAAAGTTCAAGCATTTACATAGATTAAAAAAAATTATTTAATTAGCAGACTTATAATCTTAAAAATAAAAATAAAATATCACTCTTTTAATTCAAAAGTGATACAATTAAAAAATTGTTTGCGAATTATTACTGTAAATGAGTTAAGCAAACATTATCCTATTATCAAAAGTAAACCAACTTAACTTTATAAAAAAAATCATTAAAATCGTCACGAGTCAAAAAAAATTAATCTTTAAAAATGCTAAAATAAAAATTACAAAAGTGACTATTTTAAGACTATATTATTCTTTTTGTCAACATTATTTGATTAATCAATAATTTTCTGTCAAATAAAAAAATAGTTTTCTTCCTTTTCCAGGAAACTTAATTTCTTGAGTTGTGTTGCTTTTGAAGGAGCGATATATAAATTAAACATTAAAAAAAATTTTTAATTGATTATAAAATTTTGCACAGCATATGTTCTTTCTAATTTATACGAGACAGAGGCGGAGTAATCAATTCAGCTATGAATCTATCAGTAATAAATAGTGGACTGTAAAAAAAGCAACTGGATCAGACAATCCCTTTTTGAGAAAAGAAAATTATTTTTGCCAACTTTTTCTCAATTAATAATCCAGTTACATGATTAGAGATATATTGTACATATACGTGATAGAGTAATCAAGGGCTAGCTCATAGGGCACGCAGTACCGCCTAGTCTATCAGTGGCTAACGACGGACCACGAAAATAATGATTGATCGAGCAATTAAATCCCGTTGTCGTGCGACGGACAGGGGCACGCTCAGGACTGACCGTCGGCCGTCGGCCGTCGGACGTCGCCGGAGCCGGCGGGGGCTGGTGCAGCCGTGTACCACGCCACGGGGTGCCATTCGGCCACAATTGCTGGTAATGAGCCGGCCTGAGGCCTTCCGAGGGGCCCTCTTACGCCCCCTTCTTGCCTACAAAATCGCAGCCTCACGGCGATACCTCACGACAACGCAGACACGATGACAACGGAAATCGACGAAGACGGATTTCGTCGGGCCGAAAGCGGCACGAACGCCCACATGGATTGATTCCGAGGAATTACCGACGGTTTCCTCGAATCCGCCATGGTCGAGAGAGAGCTCAATGTTATGTAAATCGAGGGACATCTTTTGCAGGGCGCGCTCCGATCATCTCTCATCGTGGCGCTACAGAGTAAACGAGATGCTATCGTGAACGTTAGTAGATTCAAATACCGTTTAAAATTCACCGAAAGATGCATGCATCTCATACAGCATTTTATTCGAGAAACATCCTGGGAACGTCCTTAGGACGATCAGAGGATGGACACATGGATACGTCCTCTAGATGTCTTTTGAAGGTCTTTTGAAGGAAATGTCTATGCTGTAAAGAATGTTGCAGATCGCGGAAAGATGACATTTTTTTAGGAAAAAAGAGTTTCGAAAAAAGAGTAGTCTTTAATGTGCGCGCCGCCGCAAGCAGAACAAACAGTCACGACGATATTAAAATGGCGTCAAAGTGGCTCCAAGATAATTATTAAAAGTCACTTTTCGATCCGTCACGATTCATTTTAATATTTGGACTTGTTTTTCTGCTTGAGTTCCTTCCTAATCATTTAAATTGTCAACAGTAAATTTATGGAGAAGGAAAATTTAACGAGAACACCTGAGCCAAGATCTTCTTCATCGCGATAGCTCTTTCATCAAGTTACGCGATAGTTTATGTTACATTTATACATAATATTTGTATTGCGGCAACATAATTCGAAAAAACGTCACACATAAATAAATAATATCTTCGCTCATTTTACTCATACAATTTACGTTGTTATTCCGCCCAACGAATGGCTCATTTATCTCACGACGGACGCACCTATGACATCTCGCTCCATATTTTCGATCGGGTTTATTCGACCGCCACCATCGCTACCACCCCCTCAGCTGACCGGGCGGTGAGTATCGCGAGTTCTCGAACACCCCGTATGTGTACACGCACGCACGTATGTACACATATCGATGATTAATCGAGTCAAAAGGCCGCGGTCGTTACAAAGTGTGCCGCCCGCCGCGACACGAAACCCATGCATTACCGCTGGAACGCCGGCGAAGGAGGACCAGTTCGTGTTCTAACGTTCATCTTGTCTCCGTCGATACACCCACGCTGTCCGCCGTCCACGTGCAACGGACCCTGGCAAGAAGAGGACGTCGGTACGACGTTGTGCCAGCGCAAAGGAATATCGAGCCACGAAGGGAGTGCTTTATTGCACCTCGTGGATGGGCTACGAGGGGATAATCGTGTGGTGTGTGCCGTCAGAATTCTTTTCTCCCTCTTCCTTCTTTATCTCCCCACTGACTTTTTCATTTGGTTCCTCTTGATTTTTCATTTGGTTCCTCATCCTCTCCCTCGTGTCTTTTGCTGTCGCCTGTAATTCTTCGTTGGCTATTCTACGTTCAATTTCCTTAAAGGGTGATCGATATTAATATAGAAAGTTATGCTCCGTATGTTATGAATGGAAACGTAAAAACAAAAGCATGAAGTTAAGAATGAAGTTGAAAAGAGTTGACGTAATGATTTACTTCAATATTTATTAAAAAAGAAAAGTATAACGAAAATACTAATGAAATTGTGTCATAATTGGGGTTCAAATAATTTGTGTAAAAGCGATCACATTACATTGAATGTTATATAATACTTGGTTAACTCTATTTTGAATCATTTTCAGCAACAATATAAAACAATCAAACGCTTCCAAAAGAACAAGAAACAAGCATCCTTTTACTTATCAATCATAAAACGTTATAATGTTTATTTGACATGTGAAAACGATAAACCGATAATAAAGGTCTGTCATTTCTGTACAAAATCCAATGGGAAAGCGTGATATATAAACTTTTAATACAATAAGAATAAAGATTTGCAAATGTTAATAAAATTCGTAATATAATAATGACAACTGGATCTTACGGAAGTTAAAAATAAAATAAAAAACAAAAGGAGAATAAAGATCATTTTCACACAACTGAATTTGCACCTCAATCATTATGTTTACATTCTTATTAACCCTCAGTTTTCTCTTTTGACAATTTCAAAAAAATTTTTTTACAGTTTTTCATTATTTTCAATATTTATGACTAAAATAATAGGTTCTACATAAGAAACATTTATAAATAATTAATATTTATAAATATTGTTGAGACTCTTAATCTTCTTGTGAATCTCAATGTAATAATATCAATTCTTCGAAGATAAAGAGATTATTTTTTATTACAGCATATCATTAACAAACTATAAACTTATGTAAGAAAACAAATTCCTTGCGAGATTGTTATCTAAAAATATAACATGAAAAATGAAATAATACTGTTCTCCCCAAACTGTGTTATTAATTTCGGGGATCTTATAATGCAACGATACATAATGCATAACTGCCGCGTTATTGGCCGCGAATATCGGCGAAGACTCATTGGCTTCGTTTCGCCGGGCACAAAGGGCCGCGGCTCCCGAAGAGAAATCGCCGATCGAATCCGTACGAAGGTGCTCTGAGTGCGTGAAAAATGGCGTTAGACAGGGAGAGCGTAAGGTGGGTATATAGAGAGAGGCGCGCGCGAATCCGCGTTCGTTAATGCGCGCCGCTTACCATAATCTAATATCCTTTAATATATAGGGTGAGGCGGTAGGGTGCCAAAGGCGCGCAAAGGTCGTAACACCGGGGGTCGACCGCAGATATTTACAATTTTAATCATCGTCTCTGCGTGGGACCCTTCGAGAGGACGAGGCACCTCGCGATTTCCTCTTCGATTCGGCCTGGCGGCGTCGGCCGATTTCCATTTCACTTGACAAATAACGTGTCGAATAATTATTAAAATACATGAGGCCTACGTCGTTAATGGCGCTACGATATCAATGGAATCGCGCGCTCAGCGTGTCATTTATAAAATATGTATAAAATATAAAAAGTAAAAGAAAGAGTGAGAGAAAGAATTATATTAAATATAGAATTATATGAACACTTCATTCCGTTGTAAATGTTATTTGATAACGTTTCTTTGTTAATTACAATTATTACTTTTTATACAATAAACGATAATGTGATTATGATTGAGGAAATTTTAATAACTGCATTTTCTTTTCCGATAATAGGACCTGTCTGTATTACTGCACTGAATTACACTATTTTTTTTTGCTTTCAATAAACCTCAAATGTATATCTACTTTATTTTAAATGTAACTATAATAGTATATACTGCCAAAGAAACAAAAAATTTAAATAAGAGCTTAAAAACTTTAATTTAATTAATTTTAATTATCTCAAAATATAAGGCATGATATATTATTTACAAATTACCTTATTAAGTTCATCAATATAAGTTGCGTCAGTTGTTGAGTCACGTGTTTTATCATTGTGTCGATAAGACATGGCTGCAAATACTATTGTGCAGTCTTGCTGATTATTTGGTAAACATAAAACATTGAAATATTGAACAACGTGCATTTGTAAAATTATATTATAAAAATGGCAACTATGTCTAAACTGTTCGTAGAGAGTTTCGTTGCCACTTTTATTTTCATCGTTACAATCCTGTGACATTAACTTACATGCGGTTTGCAAATCTTGGAAAAAGAGGCTTAACACACAAAGAAAACGATGACATGAACAAATGACAAGATCGTGACGTTGAAGATGAAAATGGCTGTAAAATTTTCTACAAACAGCTTAAGCGAATCATTGTTTTTATCGTATTTCAAATGCACGTTGTTAATTACTTCAACGCTCTTTTACTAAATTAACGAAACTATACAATGGTATATGCCCAATCCTATCCATCTATAAGCAACAACAGAGTCAATTTTCCGTATTTTTAGCCTACCCTGTGGATCAGCTATTAAAAACAGATTTGAACTTAATTTTACAATGCAACCGATAAAATATCGGAAAAAATAAAATGCGTCGGAATGATTTACTGAAAAAAGCATAAAATTTGTGTTCTTTTCACCTCTTTCTTTCGAAATATTAAGAATGGTTTATCCTTTTATCCCTTTGTAAAATCCGATCACAGGATAAGACACGGGCATGAATGACATGTAACATCTGTTTTTTTTGAAAAGACCTTAATCTTTAACGCAGTAGCTTTAACTACCTGTTTTTTTAATCCCATATTATTTTTTTTATTTCTTTCTACCTTTAATCCTCAAAATAAACTACCGAAATATAATTCTGTTAGATATTTTGTGTCGTCACGTCCGCGTTATGCTAAATATTTCCTCATCTAGTGTATAGTATGGATATCTACAGCAAATAATCATTGATAATATGTAAAAAAGATACAGATTTTTTATTTTTAATAAGATAGAATTTGTAATTAATTGTTAATCGAAATCATGTTTATGTAATAAAGAATTCATGCTAATCAATGCATAAAAGAATCAGTCTTCAATTTATAAAAATGTTTCTCTTTCTTGTTTCTATTTTAATGGAAAAAAGATGACTGATATAACAAATATTTGCAGAACATTTTTGAATTTGGTACATTCGTTTAAAAATGAATATCAGCGATAAGTCAACTTCCTATGATCTCGGCGTTATCCTATCGGGGAGATTTTTAAGTTAGTCATGACACACAATTTCTCCCTCAAATACGTGTTGTTGTTAGATTGGCGCTGTTTAATAGCGTAAATGTTAAAAATCTTCATAAAGAACTTGCAATCGTGCAAACTGTTGTGTTCCTAAATGTAATATTTCACGCTATCGCGTGTACATTGTCTTCCGTAAACGTTTTTACGAAAGTCGCGCATACATTAAGTTCGTATTCGATAACGTGTAGCACCGGTGGTCAGATAGGGTAGCGACAACGCGTGGGTAAACGTAATTAAAGCTGGGAGAGACCTGATAATCCTGACGTGGCGCCGGTTTAACGCGTTAATTATCTCGTTCTCGCGGATACAGTCCCGTTAATGAGATATTCGCTTGTAACTCGCCACCTACGTTCTCAGCACGCGTTCCTCCACGTTGCGAGAAACAATTTTTACATGTGTGCCACCATTCAATAAGTCTCCATATGACAGATACGATACGCTAGAAATTGACTATTGTTTGTACTTTTAGTAATTTAAGAAACGATTATTGTTATTATATATAACAATAAATTTATAAAGTTAAGCCTATTCTACAATGTGCTTTTTGTTTATTGTTTCTTGTTTTTTACCTTTTGCTTTTAACTGCTTTGCAACCGTTTTATTTCAATTGTATTTCTTGCTATGTATTTCTTGTTTCTTTCGAAGGTCGGTAACTTTCAGATATAAAATCAAAAACGGAATAAGAAGCAAAAAAACAAGATGTAAAAAAATAGCAAAAAACAAGAAACTGGAAACAAAAAGCACATTGTAAAACAGGCTAAAAAGTTGTAAATCTCTCTTTTCATATTTACTGTACATTTATATGTAGAGTGGATTATATATCGTTCATTTGTTATAACTAAAAAAATTGCTACTTTTGAATCTAAAAAAGAACAGAAATATAAAGAAAACTAGAGAGGACATATATATGTTAAAAGATATACTTTTATTTTCCTTTTAGAATTTTTAGTTTTTACATCAATATTGCATTTTAAAATTAATGTTACACAATTTTAATGTGATTTAAAGTATTCAAGCTTATTTTCTGGAATACTTTGTTCTTTCTTAACTCAAATAGTCACCTGAAGTTTACACTCCAGAAAAATTGTGTAAAATGTTATTTTATATTGATATTTTTATATACATATATTTTTTTATTTAATAACTATTCTTTACAAATCTTTAAATGTGCAGTTTCATCAAAAATATACAATAAAATAGCGTTACATTAATTAAAATTTTTATTTTTTAAAAGTCTTTATTTATTAGAAATACTCTATCATAATAAGGTTCTTATTCTGTTTAATATTTGTTTGATTTTTACTTACTTTTTTTTAGAAAATTGTAATGAAATTTATATTTATAGTATTCTAAAATATTATAATAAATCAAAAAACCTATTAATAATACAAATTATATTGTTAATAATACTGATTTGAATTGAGATGTAAAAATGTTCCAAGTAATCGATTACGTAAAAAAAAATCAAGTGATTACTTTCAAGTTTAACTCATTATAGGTATTTAATTAATACATAAATTGTTTGGTTTTGTATTTTATGATGCCATAAAACACAAAAAATTATACAATTTACAGTATTAATAAAATATTATTTTTTTTTTGTAAAAAAAAATCATCCGGTCCAAATAACTTTTAAGACACTCAGATCGTTAAGCTGCATATTTCAAATGAAAGTTAAAATCAGAATTAGGAAATCATACATAAATATGAACAAAAATTTTTGTTGATCAAACAACAAAATTATTTAATTACGTCCCGTAGGATAAATAATAATCATTCGTATAATCCATTCATAATTCGTTGATTGCAGGCAGTCGTGTTACTCGGTACCATCGCTTTCTTGTCTTTTTCTTCTCTTTAAACGAAAGCAAGTTAAATGTTACTTGCTGGTCGTAAAGCAACTAATTGGCTCGAGCTCTCTCCTTCCTCTTCTTTGCTTTCCATGTTCGTTCCCTCCCGTCGTTTCCGCTTTTTGCCATCCACCGCTCTCTGTTTCTTGTTAGCACCGTGTAACGCGCGAGTAAGTACGATTATTACGGTCAGCAGTACACACCGGAGGCGTACTTGAGAATAATATAAATTACGACGCCGATGTATTTCCAGCACGGCCGTACTTTGACTAGTCTTAACTTATCGCCGACACGCGCGAAATAACATCGGCGTCGGTCAGTTTGAAACGCTAGAAACGATAAGAGCCCGAAGTGATTTTTATCGCGCACCCTAAAGACCCATTCACGATAAGTAATCTCCGCAAAATTAAACAGAGGAAATATCTTTTTATCGCGTCAATTTACTTAATAATTCTATCAAGAAGTATACTCTTGAAATATTTCTGAGATATGATCGAAACTCTACACTTTTCAACATACCGTTTTACAGCATATTTGTAAAAATTTAATGTAACAGTAAATTAATTATTTATGAAACCTATCGAAATATTCTTCTCTACTTTCTAAATATTTTTTCATCATTTGAATTTAAAACTTAGCGCTCCATTTTAAAAAAATCTCGACATGGAAAGAACAATTTTGCTGAAATATCAATATTAAAAATCAATATTAAATATTAGATAAATACAGATCTGAAAATAACTTTGTCGGATTATCAAAATAATTATGTAGGAAACTTAAACATGAATAAAAGATTAACATTCTAGCAACTAGTTTGAGCGTAATATACATAATTAACTTACGTAATTATTTTTGTCAAACAAAATTATTTTTAGATCTGTATCTCGCTAAAGTCTGTATCTCACTTTAGATACTTCAAAATCGTTCTTTTCATATATTACCATGGTATTCCCTATAAATTTCAATCAAATACACTGAAAATAAATGTTAATAATAGATATTTATTAAAAATTTCTAAGTAAGTATTTATTAAATATAAACATACATTTATTTAACACAAAAATCATTAATTTAATTTAACTGTCCTCATTCCTTTTATTGAATAAATATTATTTACTGCATAAGTTATATTTATTCAATATTATTAAAAATATGCATTTATTTAATAAACTTTTTTTAGTGTAGTGTAATAATAGTGTAGATTGACAATGACCGATTTCGAAGTCTCTCAAACAAAACGCAAATTAATCTCCCATCCTCTGACGGCGCGGCGTCCGACGTTCATCGCGTATCACGATTTTCGTTAGCCTTTAGCCGGTCCTGGATGTGAACCGCGCCTCGCGCTCACCGTCCGATGCAGCTCCATAAACTTTTGTTTTTCGTTCCCGGGTGAACCGACGGGGGAGGTTACGCGGCGCCCGGGGGCCCTCCCACGAGGAGGAGTGACCTCGGTTGCGGGCTTTCGCTCTTGGGAATATCTTGCGCGCCGCGTCTTCTTTGGCGGCGCGGATGCCCCGCACGCCGCGCCGGAATGGACCCCCTCGTGACGCGGATTCTTTCTCTCTCTCTCTCTCTCTCTCTCTCTTTTTCTCTCCTTCTTTTTCTCCAGCAATCTCGGCTTATTGCTGTCGTGCGGAGAAAAAAATGTAAGACTGTTACCGTTGATTGAGCAAATACGGAACTCATCGCATTTTGTAATCCTGTCCTTCGCAAGAGCGAAATTACTCTTTAAGATCGTTTGATTTCTCCAATTACTCACATACACATGATTTTCTTCTATGATTTTTCTTTCTTAACTTTTTGGAAATAAAATTTTTTAATATGCATTTCATCAGAATTTTGCTGTTGCATTTTCTACAATCCTTTTCTGAAGTTTATAATAAATTCTATCGACAGGTTTCATGGTGATTTGTATTATATTTTTTGATAAAATATTAACTTTATAATTTCTTTTCCAATCTAACTCTGCCATTGAAAACGTTGATAATGTCAATCAATTATTGTCAATTGTTCTTTCTTCAAAGAATATTTTTCGTATTTTTTCACAATTCTTTATTTCTCTGTTTCTCTCTTAAAAAATAATATTTTTGCTAATTATAAAATAATTCTGCTCTATATATAGGAAATAGAATAACATGCAGTTGAAAAGGACAAAACTGCTTTGCTACATCATACAATATTGCTTCAATATATTCAATACAATTTGCTTCATATAAAGTCACATCTAATAAGCAATTTAAATATTGATCAGTAAAAAATAATTATTCGAAATAATCAATATTAGCGTCTGTCATCTATTTGACGTTGCGGTTAAACACGTCTGCGAAAGTATTGGAGGTGTTTAAAGGTATTTATAAATTATTAACTCGAATTCGGAACGTGGATAGATCAATACAACGTATTTCAGCAAACGGTGAAGAAGAGGAAGTCATGTCGTTAACGCGAAGATACGATCTCTCGATGACATCGCTGGTCGCCCCGTTTAACGCCCCCTTCGCCTCCGAGAAATGTTCCTAATGGTTTTGCCGGCCTACTTCAAATTGCCCCAGGAATGAGAAGATATGCGCCGGTTGCTCCGCGAACGAACCTAATGACGGCGGATGAGAGCGCGAATGAATTTCCGGTGAAGGAAATATACTAATGTCCTACCGCAATAAACTATAGATACTGCTTCGCTGTCGTTACTTAAGTGATTGTTAAACATTTCACGTCGCGCTCTTACCTCATAATATCTTATTCACTTGGGGATCTCGTAAAGTAAGATCTTTTAGACATTTATAACCAATCGCGTTCGCAGAACACTTGCGATTCTCATACAAAGGTAATAATAATTGGTTAAAATCGATCCTTAAACAAATAGCTTATTCTAATTTTATTGTGTACAGAATGTGTTTTCTACACGGATTATCATAGTTTCGACAAACGATGTATAATTACGCGATGGATACCCTAGTGGTAATTTGAATATCATATGCACGGGTCCCTTTTATCGCAGGATATTGTTTCAGCATCTCCAAAGTAGAATCCTGAGAACTTAGGCTCTTTGACTCGGCCGCTTTTTCGCGAATGGTAGTCAAACACATGGGAGGGTTAACCGTGGTCGACGTGGGCTCACAATCCGGGGATTATATTGAAGCGCGCGGGACCCCGGTGATGCTGTACACGTCTACATCGATAGAGATACCGGCGTGTACCGTATACGCGAGTCTGCATGCGCGAGGGAGTCAAGTCGCCGGTCGGTCGAGCCGGTAATGGGAGGTCAGAGGTCGGCGCGCCGCCAACGCTAGCAAGGAGGAAGGACGACGTGGTGGTGGCGGCGGCGGCGGCGGCGGCGGCGGCGGCGGAGGCGGTGATGCCGGCGGAATTATATATATATATATTTTTTTTTTTTAAACATGCACATCTATATGTGCAATGTATATGCGCGAGAGTCGTCGGGATAGCTACGGAATCCGCGTGCATACACTTAAGCGCGCATAACGTTGTACAACCATCTCGAGAGAACTGCTCTCTCTCTCTCTTCTCTCGCGCTCGCGCGGAGAAGAGGAGGGAAGGCGCACTTTGCCTGGCTTTGCCGAGAGAGAGAGAGAGAGAGAGAGAGAGAGAGACGAACCTCGCGGAGGACGGGCGTAGGACGACGATAGTGCGCTCTCACGAACGTAGGAACGCACGTCGCCCCGACGCCGACCTAACCTACCCCCTT
>NW_012130072.1:321041-322400 GCF_000143395.1 Atta cephalotes
CCGTACCTACCGTTACCGTACCTACCTACCGTACCGTACCGTACCTACCGTACCGTACGTACGTACGTACGTACGTACCGTACGTACGACGACGAGAGAGAGAGAGAGAGAGAGAGAGAGAGAGAGAGAGAGTTCTTCTTCTCTCTTCGAACTTTCCGCCATTCCACCCACATTCTCCTCCTTCCTTGAGGTCTTCTTGCCTCCTTCCTGCCCATTTCCTCTCTCGCCTTCTTCCCACCTTCTTTCCCTTCATTCTCCATTCACCCTGTGTTTCCTCCGTGTGCTCGATGCATTCTTTCCACTTCCTTTCCCTCTTCCACAATCCACCCACCACTGTATTCATCTTCCGCTACTCCTTCTTCCCTGTATCTTCTTCCTCGTCTGTTATTTTGCCTATGTCCACCTCTCTATGTTCCTCGATCTCCTCCCCTTGCTCCAATCGAATACCATCCCTCCCAGTGCGCGAGGTCCATCCTCCCGTATATCCTCCGCTTATTTCTTCGTCTGCGAACACTATAGGCCATCTTCATCAGTTGCACACGCGCGGCTGGAATGTTCCCTGCCATCTTTGCTACCGAATCACGCCTGGATTATTCCGCTCTCTCAATGGTACCAGAGCTATGTTTCTCACAAGGAGTTTTGTCGAATGTAATAAAGATGCTATAAAAAGCCTTAGTACATAATTTTTCATAGTCGATTCTTATATTTAAAACTATAATACAATTTTAAGATGTCAGAATTAAGACAATCACAAAACCGTATTAGTATCTTAAGACAGTATTTAAGATGCTCTTAAAATAAGAATACCAACTATGAATATCAGTCTTGGAATTATATTCATGAAAAAATAAGTAACAAAGTAGTCAATCATTTCTGATTATTTACAAACTTGTTTAAAACACAAATGTACAAATATTGAAATCGTAGAAAGTATATACTACAACGGAATTTTATCGTAAATTTAATAAAATTTAGTACTACAACAATCGAATTTTTTCACTATAAAAGAATAATAAATTCCGAATTCTAAAGAAGAAATATGTACTTTGTTCTAAAAGAAGAATTTTATGTACTATCCTGCCGAAGCTTAGCTCCGAGTGACCCCGATTGTTTTCAACAGTACGATAAATGAAAGGCAGATTAAAAGAGATTTATCAAACGCGCACGAAAGGCTCAGGCAGAGAAAATACAGTGACGAAATGAGTAAAGCGTATAAATGCAACTCTGTTTCAGAAAAAAACGCTTTTATCGACTAGTATGACCTTTCGACATAATCGATTCAATTGTAACCAGAAGCATACCACGGACAGGAAAGCTGAGTTACGTACACTGCGCTGAACCCCTCTCTCTCTCTCTCTC